>NC_057937.1:57233843-57291343 GCF_018555375.3 Anguilla rostrata
GGGTCACAGGGAGGATCAGTGTTATTCTCCATGTGAAGCGCGCTCTCTCTCTCAGTGCCGATGCCGTGCGTTTATCAGCTCTCTCCACGCTGTGACCTGGTCAGTGCTGCAGCAGCACATCTGCCTGCTGATTGGCTCCCCACACACGGGGCCAGGGATGCAGGGCTTCCCAGGGGTCGCCCGGGCAACAGGGGCCTCCCCTCACCCCTGGGTCAGGTGCACATAAATCATTCCCGTATCGCAGGTTGTGCGCAGGCCCAGCGGAGGGACGGAGACTTAGAGATGTGCAGGCGGGCAGCGGCTGGATGTGAGTGTAGGATGTGCAGGCAGTGGCTGGATGTGAGTATAGGATGTGCAGGCAGTGGCTGGATGTGAGTATAGGATGTGCAGGCAGTGGCTGGATGTGAGTATAGGATGTGCACGCAGTGGCTGGATGTGAGTATAGGATGTGCAGGCAGTGGCTGGATGTGAGTATAGGATGTGCAGGCAGTGGCTGGATGTGAGTATAGGATGTGCACGCAGTGGCTGGATGTGAGTATAGGATGTGCAGGCAGTGGCTGGATGTGAGTATAGGATGTGCAGGCAGTGGCTGGATGTGAGTATAGGATGTGCAGATGGGCAGCGGCTGGATGTGAGTATAGGATGTACAGGCAGTGGCTGGATGTGAGGATAGGATGTGCAGGCAGTGGCTGGATGTGAGGATAGGATGTACAGGCAGTGGCTGGATGTGAGTATAGGATGTGCAGGCAGTGGCTGGATGTGAGTATAGGATGTGCAGGCAGTGGCTGGATGTGAGTATAGGATGTGCAGGCAGTGGCTGGATGTGAGTATAGGATGTGCAGGCAGTGGCTGGATGTGAGTATAGGATGTGCAGGCAGTGGCTGGATGTGAGTATAGGATGTGCAGGCAGTGGCTGGATGTGAGTATAGGATGTGCAGGCAGTGGCTGGATGTGAGTATAGGATGTGCAGGCAGTGGCTGGATGTGAGTGTAGGATGGCAGGCAGTGGCTGGATGTGAGTAGTAGGATGTGCAGGCGGCAGTGGCTGGATGTGAGTATAGGATGTACAGGCAGTGGCTGGATGTGAGTATAGGATGTGCAGGCAGTGGCTGGATGTGAGTATAGGATGTGCAGGCAGTGGCTGGATGTGAGTATAGGATGTACAGGCAGTGGCTGGATGTGAGTATAGGATGTGCAGGCAGTGGCTGGACGCGAGTATAAGATGTGCAGGCAGTGGCTGGACGTGAGTATAAGATGTGCAGGCAGTGGCTGGATGTGAGTGTAGGATGTGCACGCATTCACGGGGACAGGACTAGCCTGTAGCTTATATGAATGAGCAGTAGATAAGGATGTGTAGAACTGATGGAGAGGTACCCACTGGATGTACATCATATAAGACCAAATACAGAGCCACAGGAAGTACACATTTACAGTAGATTCGTGTGGAGGAAATTGCAGGTCATACTATACACACAAGCGAATGCGCAGAGAACCTGTAAGGTCCACACGTGATGCCAGTGGAGGCACCTGCCGGTCATAAAAATGACGGATGAACAGAGCGGCTCGGGAGAGACGGAGCAGCTGAATTTACTGTGTTCAGGGCCCAAAATATGTGCAGATTGAATTGTCCGTTCCTGTGTTGACAGAGGAGTGATATTTAATATGGGTCTTTCAGATTTAAAGTACTTAGCTTTTTGTTTTGTTTTGTTTTGTAAAACCTTAGGGGGAAAAGGCGGAGTGGGGTTGGGGGGGGGGTGACAGGAGGTGGCATTAATCTGGTTAATCTGCTCAGTCTGCTGCCAACAGAAAATTCACAATAGCTGCTGATTTTCCTACTCAGGATTCATAAAGTGTGAAGTGTTGGTAGAACAGCCATGGCTCACAGTGTGTCTGTCGCACAGCGAGGGGGGGGGGAGGGGGACTCACCCAGGAGGGGGGGGGGGGACTGGGCACGCTCGCCTGCCGCTTGTTCCAGCTCCGCGAGTTCGGAACGCTTTCCGGAAATACTCCACATCCTTCTTTATTATTATTACTTTTCCCCCATATCAGCTGTGCGTGTCGGAGGAATGCTCTTATCCTACACACACGCATGAACGCTCACCCACACACACACACACACATCCGCTACACACACCAACACACAGCCACACACGCACACACACTCACCACTCACTACACCTTTAAAAATGTCCTAACCATACCCTTACTAAAAGATGTCTTAACCAAGTAGGCCCTGACTGAACAAGGCTTACAGTACTGGTGTCTGGGGAAGCCTACAGTGACGGTGTTTCTTTGCAACTCTGCATAATGATGTTTCTGACTGCGCAGAAAACTCTGCATAATGATGTTTCTGACTGCGCAGAAAACTCTGCATAATGATGTTTCTGACTGCGCAGAAAACTCTGCAGCGTCCCTGGAGCCTGAAAAAAACCAGGTTATGCAGCCAGATCTGTAAACCTACACGAGAGCAAGAGGAAGTGATTTGGGATTTGTGTAGCGAATAATTGAATGCTTTTGGGGGTCACAGGATTTCTCTTTTGTGGTGGTGGGGGTCATACAGCGGTGTAGAGCGCATAATTAGGGGTACTCGTGTTACTGGGACAGGCTCTGGCAGGGTCTGCAAGCGTGCCCCTCTGCAGGCTTTGGGTTCGAACGTAACGGTGAGAGCGGTGTGCTACTCATCTTTGTTTTTGTTTTCTTGTTTGTTGTTTTTTTTTTTCAAAGCTTGACTGGAGGGCTGATTTAAGCGTAAAATGTAGAACACGAGTGTGATCACGCGGGACCCCCCCCCCGCGTCATTCAGCGTCCCGTGTATAAAGGCTCTTCAAACGAAGCCCGGCCCGGCCTGGACTGGTCTGATTTATGGACCGGGTCACGGTCGGTTCCCATGATTCCATTTTTGAATGGCGACGGCTGACGACGGTGCTGCCTGTGCCGGTTTTTTTCCGCTGTAATGTTTACCTCATGCGGAGCCCCGCCGCCCGCCCCCCCAGGGTCCGTTGGCTCAGAGCCTTAAGAGCCGTGTGCTGTCAGGTGACCAAGCGGGATAGCGAGAGACGGCTCGGGGATCTGCTTTGCGCTCGGTAGACTGACCGCGCGGCTTTTCTAACCGCTGTCCCTCTGTTTCTAACCGCTGTCCCTGTCGGTCGTGATGACCAGGACCGGTCGATATGGCCGATACGGCTGTGTCTAAATGAAAAGGCCTTTCCGCTGATAATCGACCGGCCCTCCAAAGGTTTCCTGCGCTTCAGACAGCAGCCATTACTAACGCCGCCATTACTCAAGGTCAACGGCCAGAGAGCCAGGATGCAGCGTGACCCAGAGAACACACACACACACACACACACACACATACACACACACACACACACACACACACGCGCACACATACACGCACATACACACACACACACACGCACACACGCACTTATACTCACACGCACACACATACACATACACGCGCACACGCACACACACGCACACATACACACACACACACACACACACATACACACATAAACACGCACACACACACACACTCACACACTCACACACACACACACACACACACATAAACACACACGCGCACACATACACACACACACACACACACACGCACACGCACACACTAATCCTCATACACACACACTTAGAAATATTCATTCACACACACTCATACTCAAACACACAAGCACACACACACTTAAAATATTCACTCGCGCACATGTGCACGCACACACACACACACACACAGCACGGCCAATTGGCTCTGACCCCTATACAGCTCTTTGAACTGTAGCCATCATGCGGAAGAGTGCAGTCCTGCCTCTGGTAAACACTGTTCTGAATGCCTGCTGTATCAGAGCACACTTCAAAATGTGGACAGAAGAGGAGCTGTCCATTTAAAATCATCCCCAGATTCATTTATATACAAAATGGCAGCTTGAGACCTCTTTGTGCTGTGATTCATTTAGCTGAGAGCTTAACACCCTGATGACTGCATTTGACATTTTTAAGCCTACTTGAGAGGTCCGTCATGTTCAAGTGGATGTAGTTTTATTTGCTTTTGATGTTTGCGAGAGGAAAACCTGGTAGAACCATCGCACGGTAAAAAAAGGGTGCATCTGCTGCAAGAACGGGCGACATAGCTCAGAAGGTGAGAGGAGGTTGTCTGGCAGTCGGAGGATTGCCAGTTCGATCCCCCACCCTGGGCGTGTCGAAGCGTCCCTGAACAAGACACCTAACCCCTAATTGCTCCCAACGAGCTGATTGGCGCCTTGCATGGCAGCCTTTCACCGTTGGCGTGTGAGTGTGTGTATGTGTGAATGGGTGAATGAGAGGCAAAGCACTTTGGATATATAAATATATAGATGAAAGCGCTATACAAATGCAGTCCATTTACCAGCGTTGTGACTAACTGAGCTTCATTAGACGCGATTGCGCAGCAGCGATCGCGGAGCTCCTGTTTGTCCTTTGCAGTCCTGACTGAGGAAGTCTTCAGAGGACGTTGAACTCCTGTTTCTGCACTTGCTCGCTGTGATTTATGTTCTGAACTCCTGCTCGTCAGGATCTTTCGCTGGTCACCCGGAAAACCGGATCATCTGTTTCTAAGAAACTGCCCTCCCGTGTATTGAGGAAGGTTTCCACTTATGAACAGCAGTGTTTTGTTTAATGTGATCTATGTGAGCTATACGTTTCTTGTGTGTACAGATTTACTTGGGCTATAAATGTGACTGATTCTGATTGGTCCAGGCGAATGCAGCGCGGTCAGGTGACGCGCACCCCTTGCTGAAAGCACGCTGGTGTTTGTCTGTTCCCTCCTAGGCCCGATTCGAAGCCCCCCGAGTCTTGCCGTACGACCCCGTCCCACGTGAACTACAAGGAGCTGCTGCAGCACTTCGACCGGGTCCAGAGCAAGCACCTGGAGGTGCGGCACCAGCGGGCCGGCCGGGCCGAGCACCCCGACAGGAAGCTGGTGCTGTGAGGGGCGGAAGTGGAGGCCGAAGCATGCCCCTCAGCGCCAGGGCACCGCGCCGAGCCCTGATGCACACGCTCTCATACATATATACACACACACAGAGACACACACGTGCACATACATACATACATACACACACAGAGACACACACACACACGCGCACATACATACATACACACACACAGACACACACATGAACGCACGCACACACATACACACACACGCATACATAAAACCACACGCACATACTACGTGCACACATATATACATACGCACACAGAGTCACACACATGCACACGCATACACATACACACACACACACGTACACACACACACACGGTCTCTGGAAATGGGACCAGCTCAATTGACAGGAAAATGACATGGCTGCTCCCCTCGAAGCCAGCCCAGTTTTTAAGTGTTGACCATACCGTTAGGACCGTACCGTTAGGCATGAAGGATGTAATGTGGTCGTTACTTTTCTGATTTATTATTATTATTTTTTTTAAATAATTGATTTTTTAAAAAGTGCTTTTCATTTAGGTGTTAAAGAGTTAGTGCCTAATTTGTATGCGCGTGCGTGTGTGTATTTGATGTATACATATAGTCAATGTGGGCACACACTCCTCGCGCACACACACACACACACACACACACACACACACACACACACACACACACAGTCACCACACTGAACGTGTGGTGGAAAGGTCCAGCTGTGCTCTGTTCTGATCCACATAATTATGCCTTGGCTTGGATCACCTCTGATGGTTTACATTCATCCTCAGTGATAATGGACAGTTGAAACTCCGCCTCCCTGGCTACAATGGCCACTGTACCTCTCGTATTGCACTGATGTTGGTAAAATCGTGTTTGAACAGGCTGGTCGTCTGCCCCCATCTGAGCCCCCTGCTGTCTGTCTGCTGATGGTTGTCATAGTCGCTCTGGGCCTGAGTTTGGGGACTTATGTCTGGGCCTATCACCTGTGACCGCGGGCACAGAGAAGGGGGGGAGGGGGCGCGATCTCTTCCCCTGGATTGAATTTTGTACCCTGAGCTTAAACACTGCTGGAACAGTTTCTGCCTCCCTCTCTCTACTTCTTCACTCCCTTCTTTTCTCTTCTTTCCACTGAGCTTTTTACACATCCCTCTCCTCCCTCTCCCTCTCCCCAGAATCCTCCCTTCATTGGGTACTTCCTCATCCTCCTTTCCCCTCTCTGTCTCAGTCCTTCTCTTGGTCACATGTTCTCTCTGGCCCTGGTGTTTATCATGTCCTCACTGCTGTCTTGCATCAGCTGACATTTCCCTCGTTTTCTGTCGCTCCACCCCTTCACCTCCTCCCATCTTTCATCCTTCGATCTCTCCTCCTTTCTCTCTCTCCCTTCCTCCTTCCGGCTGCTTGTATCAGAGCTATGGACCTGCTGTGTAAAGACCTCTCTGTAATCAATAAAACATGGACCATGTGTTAGAACTTTAACTGACTCTCTCCCTTCTCTCCACTGTCCATCTGCTCGTCTTATCAGGAGGGTATCACACCAACACTGTCTCTACAGTCTCGTGCTCTACCACAGTCTACTCTGACTCTACTCACTACTGCACACTACTCTCACTCTACTCACTACCACACTACTCTCACTCTACTCACTACCACAGTCTACTCACTACCACACTACTCTCACTCTACTCACTACCACAGTCTACTCACTACTGCACTCTACTCACTACCACACTCTACTCTCACTCTACTCAGTACCTCACTACTCTCACTCTACTCAGTACCTCACTACTCTCACTCTACTCACTACTGCACTCTACTCTCACTTGTACTCAGTACCACTCCACTCTCACTCTACTCACTACCACACTACTCTCACTCTACTCACTACCCTACTCTACTCACTACCACATTCACATAACTCCTCCATACTACACTACTTGCTCACTCCTCTTCACTGCCAGTGCACTCTACTCCTCATTGTGGCACACTACTGCACTACCACACTACTTTTACTTGGCGCTCTATCCTCACGACACACTTTCCATCACACTGTTCACTCTACTTGGAGGTGGTATTTAATTGTGCGATTTAATGATTTACAAATTGAATATGGACCCATTAGTCCAAGCCATTTAGAACTTGAACATTTAGAATTTATACCCAGTCCTAATAAAGTTCTAAAGTGTGATATGCTAAGGAGAACAAACTGACACACAAGGTCCAGGACAACCAACATTCAGGCTGCTGAAAGCCAAAAACGTGAGGTGAACTCACTGTGTATAATTTACTGTCATGAGCTGTAAATGCAGAAAATGCCTGGGCAAGGCTACTGCAGGCTAATTCAGTAGTTTTCTGTGTAGCACGAGCGCTAGCATTTCCTGTTATTTGCAATTTAACAGCAAATTTAGCGGGCTGGCCCCCTCATCACAGAATGGCCTAGCTTCTAATAATCAAATAATGCACAACTTTTGATATGCACAATTTTGAAGATGAATTTAGCCCGCCATTTTCAAGTATGATACACCTAGATACCCTTATGTTTGGCCTCTTTCAACAAGTTCATCTTGGGCAAACTCCACACCCACACTGGACTGTTCCTTATTTTAGTAACAGGCGGTCCGCAAACAGAATGCCCTTTGTTCTTCTGTTCAGCTGGTGGACTGGCTGACCTACGGTGATCTCTCCTGGCAGTAACATGTCTACTGCTGCCAACTCAAGCTGGATTTTTTTTTTGCCAAGTGATTTTTGGGCACGTTGTTCTCGCACCTTTTTTTTTTTCCTCGGTGTCCGCCCCACATCTGAGTCATCTTTATTCCCCTGGCTGTTGTTGGAAGGCTAATGCTGTTACTCACGGCAGTGCCAACCTGTTTCTGCCGTGTGAATCCTGCGTGTGGAGACCACAGGATCACCTCACACGCACGCTGTGCTTGAAGTTGGGAGATGGCCCAGGAGCCCTGCACTGAGGTACCACCTAAAACTTCATTTTTAAAGCATGCTGCTGAGCTTATGTAATTGCATTGGTTTTTATGTCTTGTTTTGTGTGAATTGTTTGTCCTTGCTTATTGAATGGAAACAATGGTTTTGTTTTTTTTAAGAAAGAAAATCCAGGTTTCTTCCTGTGTTTTGAAAGACATTTCGGAAAGTCCCAGACTACAGGAACCTTAAATCCTCACTGTAGTGCACTACCCTGTTCTACACTCGCTGTACTCCACACTCTCTAGTGAACTACCCTTTTCTACACTCACTGTAATCCTCTCTCTCTAGTGCACTACCCTGTTCTACACTCACTGTGCTCCTTACTCTCTAGTGCACTACCCTTTTCTACACTCACTGTGCTCCTCACTCTCTAGTGCACTACCCTTTTCTACACTCACTGTGCTCCTCACTCTCTAGTGCACTACCTTTTTCTACACTCACTGTATTCCTCTCTCTCTAGTGCACTACCCTGTTCTACACTCACTGTACTCCTCACTCTCTAGTGCACTACCCTTTTCTACACTCACTGTACTCCTCACTCTCTAGTGCACTACCCTGCTCTGCATTCACTGTATTCCTCACTCTCTAGTGTACTACCCTGTTCTACACTCACTGTGCTCCTTACTCTCTAGTGCACTACCCTGTTCTACACTCACTGTACTCCTCACTCTCTAGTGCACTACCCTTTTCTACACTCACTGTACTCCTCACTCTCTAGTGCACTACCCTGCTCTGCATTCACTGTATTCCTCACTCTCTAGTGTACTACCTGTTCTACACTCACTGTGCTCCTTACTCTCTAGTGCACTACCCTGTTCTACACTCACTGTACTCCTCACTCTCTAGTGCACTACCCTTTTCTACACTCACTGTACTCCTCACTCTCTAGTGCACTACCCTGCTCTGCATTCACTGTATTCCTCACTCTCTAGTGTACTACCCTGTTCTACACTCACTTTACATACACTTTTATTATTTTATGCATGTTTTTATTTTTCATTGTTCAGCACTTTGGTCAACTTCTGTTGTTTTTAAATGTGCTTTATAAATAAACTTGACTTGACTTGACTTTCTCCTGTACCCAACCATCCTCAAGCTCGGAGAGAGAGAGAGAGAGGGAGAGGGAGAGGGAGAGGGAGAGAGAGGCACGCTGGGTGGCAGGGTGCCCGCGTACACAGGTGGGCAGGAGTTTGGCGGTGGTGCTAGGATGTCCCTGGCTGTGCTGAGTAACGGGGTGCTGGGGGGGGGCGTGACAGGGTGAAGAGAAAGGACGCCAGTCAGCAGTTCTCCAGGACCCCCCCCCCCCCCTGCCCGTGTGGCGTGTGATCCTGCAACCCTGGCCTGTTGCCGTGACGCCGGGGGTTCCGGTCACTTGGACACCTGGTGAGGAGCGGTGGCCAAGAAGGGCGCCGAACTCTGTCTGCGTTCACGCTGTGAGTCGCTGGGATGCTCCAGACCCTCCCCCCCACCCCCCGTTCTACTCACCTTCGCCCCCTAGTGCCACATCGTCACTACTGCGCCCACTCTTTGATGCAGACAGACAGATGTACAGAAACGCAGAGCTAATGTTATATCGCCAGGGCCCTTAAGCCAATGTGATGTAATGAATATAATGTGATATAATTAAAGCTCTTTTTCAGCTCTCTGCAAAGCAACATTTTCTGTGTAAAATTAAGTCTTAAGTACTTTCTACTGTAACAGTGCACATGCTGCCCCATTTGCTGTCATATGAACACTGTTTATATGAAGTTTATTTAACCTATTATTGAGTAACACCCAAAGTGAACAACCTCTTGTCTTTGTGACATATGAACTCCGCCCCCTGTCGACTCCACGCCCTCTCACGAGGGATCGTGCGGCCTGAAATGTGTCATCGCCACGGAGACGTCTCCTAAACGACGGGTGGAGTCTCGCAGAAACGGGGGCGAAGCAGTCTTTTTTTTTTTTTTTTGGATGGGAGACAGCGTCCCACTGGAGCTGTCCTGCTTACTTCCACTGAAAAGTGGAATGGAGCACGGATACAAAGGAGCCCTCCCTGAAACGAGGTGGATGTTATTTTAAGTGTATCTTTTTTTTTTTTTGAATGAGAAGTAGGCAATTACTTTCTTAACCCACAAATGGCTCTGCTTAGTCAAGGTTAAACTGTTGCATTATGTATAGCTTCCCTGGGCCTTATTTCCTCTCCCTCAAGATACGACCAGGAAGCCTGCAGACTGACAAGTGAAAGCTTGGCTCCATAATTTGGGACCAACCTGCCATTATGTAGAGATGACTAGGCCCAATCTGACAAGGGCAATGAGAGATCATGTCATGCACTTAAATCGAGCTTCATCATTGGCCCTTTCCCCCTTGTACTGTGATTCTGTTGGATGAAATTACATCTGAGCGCTCGATAACATTGCAGAATCTCAGTCACTGTTTACATCAGAGTCATAAGATGCATAAACTTCATCCCCCTCCAAAGCTGAATGAATCAATAAGCACATACATGTAAATGCATGCGTTAAATAGATTTTAATATGCAAGACTATTTTAACTTTAAATACAGAGCATATCAAGGCACACGCTGGTTTCAGATGATGATGTTGTTGCTTAATGCAGTCCCAATTTGGATTTCTGTGTTTATATATATATATATCATTACTGCATTTATTTATATATTATTTATATATCCAGTGCCCTCCAAAAGCATGATCATGGTAGGCTGAAGTTTGTCATTTCTCTATGTACTTAAGGCATTTGGATTTGAGATCAAAAGATGAATACGAGACAAAAGTACTTACAGTCAGCTTGTATTTCATGCTTTTTTACGTGTGTATGTTTTGCATTTTACAGAAACGGCTGTTTTTGTGTCGAGCCCCGCCATTTTCAGCTGTGCAAAATTAAGTTAACGGATGAATGACGGTTTCTTTTTTGCATGGATTGCTCACACACAAAAGAGCAGTGAGTGTCTCGTTGTGGTTTTAGCCTTTGTTTTCATCTGTGGAGACTGCATTTGTAGTCAGAGGTGGCAAACACCATTTTGAAGGCCAGAGAACTAGCTATAGCTGAAAAACAACTAATCCGTAAGCTGAGCGAACAAAAGAATTCATTGAGAAGGATAGCACGGAAACGGAGTATATCAAGTACACAGCAGTTTGGAAGAAGAAAAAAAAGTCTTGAAAAAGAAAGAAACTACTGATGGGGTCAGAAACAGACACCGTGCAGGTCGGCCAATGAAGACGACTGCGGCTGATGACCAACAGATCCTACGAGCTGCGGAGGAGAAACTCTGAAACAGCGGCCAGTGACATCGCCAGGTGCATTAACTGTCTTAACTACTGCTTGTATTTTTTCCATAGACTGCGTTGTTGCCGTTCTCGTTGTGTTAGTGTTAACCAGTTTAACCTTCAGGGTCCAAGTTGAACTATGCGGTTGTTCCCTGCACTTGGACCGGTACTTCTCTCTAGGGTTTTCGTCATACTTGTTCCTGGTTATGTTTATACACTACGCCGCTCTGGGTAAGAGCGTCTGCCAAATGCCTGTAATGTAATGTAATGTAATGTAATGCCAGCATTCTCCAGAGGGTTGGGGTGAAAATATGACAAGCCACCATGGGCAGAAGACTTTTGAGAACAGAATTATGGAGGCCACACTGCAAGATGCAAATCTCTCATCAGCAGCAAGAATCAAAATGCCGGAAACAGAATCTGGGGACCGGGACGAACCAGAAGGGTTCCAGAACAAGGTTTTGTGGACAGATGAGATCGAAGTAAACGTTTGCCAAAGCGATGGAATGCCAAAATGTGTGGTACCGGTAGTTGTATGTAGTTACAAATATCATTTTATTAATATAATTGATTTCTCCATCTTCTTCATCACACCTGGTGATGTAATGTCTCTCTTGGCTTGAGAAAGTAAACAACCTTCATCCTTCATATTCCAATCAAAGATCACAGAACTGGCCACACCAACCTGGATTACCCTACAGCCTTATACAATGAAGTGGATACCGGTGGGGTGTAATTGGAGGTAATTTCCCCTTGTCAGACAGATTTCCACCATAACTCTCATTCTTAAAACAAATAAAGACCTCTTTGTTTTTCATACATAATACATCACGTATCGCTGATGGTGTTTGATGCCGAGCTCAACTGGTTGTATTAATTCTGATAATGACCGTGGCAGAAGGTGAACAGTCGGTAACCATCTTTGAAATGTTAGCGTTGCAATCAAGTCGGCAGTTTGTCGTGTTTCACTTTAGCCTGGCCAACAGCTGGAGATGTGACACTG
Organism: Anguilla rostrata; assembly: GCF_018555375.3. Classification (NCBI taxonomy): domain Eukaryota; kingdom Metazoa; phylum Chordata; class Actinopteri; order Anguilliformes; family Anguillidae; genus Anguilla; species Anguilla rostrata. Next base: position 57,246,063 of record NC_057937.1, read on the forward strand.
TTTTGTGGGGTTTTAGGAGTGCAGATTCTAAATAATTTCATACTCACATTAGTGTAAGTTTTATTCAATGCACATTTATAAATAATATATAACAATGAATTTGTATTATGAATAAATAATACATTGTAGTCATGCATAAATTCTGTTTTCATAAAATTATTGCCTATTAATATTATATGAATATATGTAAATAACCGTTACAACATTCAATTACAAATAATAATAATCATACAGTATTTTGTTGAAAAGTTATTACTAATCATAGAAAGTATATGGACGTCTTTGCAGTCGCATTATTTTTACATGTACCTATATACGTAACAGGAATCACTCAAAAACAAAACAAAACAAAAACCGCAATAGCGTCTGTTTTAGGCGGACATCACAGCACCCCAACCTCCCCCCTCCCCTTCATTGTAAGCAGTAGCTAAATCTCTTTGACGTTTCCCCTCCATTGTCTGACTGAAATTTCGGGCAGGCTGTTGTGTGTGTATATGTGTGTGTGTGTGACGTGTCCCTCCCTCTCCTGTCCATGTGACAAGAAAGCTGACCGGCCCCCATTCGATTCCCATGGATCGGATTACAGCCCGTGCGCTTCGCAGCTACTAGCTTACCGCCCGTGCTCCAATCACTGGCAGCCTCGCGCACACCGGGTGCTCTCCGACTGACCATTTCACATTTCGATACGCCTCTTCAAAAAAAAAAAAGAAACAACCTTTTTTAAAAAAATCGAACTCGATTTTTGCATCACTGTCCGAGGGCTACAATGCCCATTGCAGAGCCGTCTGCGTGCTCAGCCTCCTTACGCGGAGAGTAGACCGGGAGCAGGGAAGAGAGAGAAAAAAAATCTCTCTCCTTTCACCATCACTCCCTGCAATCTCAATCGGGCACTGAATAGCGAGACATCCGACCACGGGGACCGGTGACTTCAATTGATCTGATTTGCTTATATTTCTCTTTTTTTTTCGTCCTCCACCAGTATAGCCAACATCTTCTGTTTCGTTTCGGGTCTTATATATATACCGAGGTATAAAAAACGCGGAGCCGTCGTGATCTGTTCCGTGGAAATTATTATTTTGAGGGGCTCCTCTTTTTCACTCTATTCGCTGAATAATTTGTGAGCGGTGGATTTGTTAACATGGAGACGGTGGAAAAAGAATGCGGAGCGTTGGGTGGGCTCTTCCAAGCCATCGTCAATGATATGAAGGTAGTGTATCGTTTTTTTTATTTTCACATGTATCCGATGTTGCCATTACGCTGTACATGGATTGCATGTAAATACACTTGTTTTTTATCTCCCCGTGGACGCGAAGCCGCTGATTCAGTTAATCTACGCAGCGATATTTAATATTCATGTAAGATGTATTGCCTCTGATATTTCCACACAGCATTTATTTTGGTTAGCATCACTGCCGTGGAAAATTGTTTTGTTGTGACAGTCCGAAATCAAACCCCGTTCGTAATTCAATTATCTCGCTAGCTAGGGAGACCGCCGACATTTCACATGTATGCGCCGCGCTGGCTTTGGTGAATGTTGCTTTATTGTTTACATTTTTGCACTCGTTATATGCCGCTACATATACGACGGTATTGTATGCATGGCACTTACACGCGTGTGTTTTTAGCAACATATGGTGGGCAACAGCTAGCTGTTGATACAATAGGAAACAGACGTGCCGCTCGAGCTAGACTAGTGCTGAATGGGCAATTGTAGCCATTCTCGCCCGTTCCGTTATTTTGTTATTTACTGCGTGTGGAGAAACACAGCGGCTCGTCCCCCCCTTTCTTTCGCGGAAAAAAAAATCGATTTCCTGTCAAGAGGAATTTTATAGAGCTCGTGGAAATCTCAGAAAACGCCTGAGAACTCGAACAGATGCCGGGGGGGACTTCCAGCAGTGCACGTCTGTCTGTCTGTCTGTCTGTTTGCCTGTCTGATTTGGCACTGTCCGTCCGTCCGTCCTGCTTCGCGCAGAGAAGACAGCGCTCAGTGTGGCACGAGCTGACCGACCAGCGCGAGAACCGAACATGATGTGGGACAGACAGTTTTTGTACTAGGGGCGCGGTGCTACCCCAAAGACGGTGACTAAGCTCAGCGGCAGTCCGACGTCTTGTGGCCGACAGAACAACTTAGATGTAGATGATGATGATTTGCAATTATCCCCCCACATTACTATTTCCATCTTGAATGCTCTGGTTTCCGTTGATCCTGGTGTCATTAATAGGTATATGTGCCAAAACCACATTTTCCGTTTTGTTTTTAAAATGTGCACATACTGCATATCCCAGTGAGCTTTGGCCTTGTGTCGTTCTACCATTGATGTTATGTTAAACTCAGCTTAATTGTGACGCCCCCACACACACACACACACCCCACAACCCACAACCCAACACACATACTCACACTTGAATTAATAAGCCCCCACCCCATCTCATTCATAATTTACGGTTCATCTCCCCCCTTCTTGCTTATGCATTATGCCTCTGACTGTGTGACGCCACCAAAATATGGGTCAAATAGTTACCACAGCAACAGCTATGTGCCTGTGAGGAGAAAGGGTGTTTGCGGTTGTCACGGTGCTCTGGCTGGTGTTTGGTGAGAGTGTGGGTGTTTTTTTTTTTTTCCAGTACCCCCTGTTTCATGTGCACTTGTCTGGCGATCTCTCTCTCTCTCTCTGTCTCTCTCTCTCTCTCTCTCTCTTTCTCTGTCTCTCTCTCTGTCTCTCTTTCTCTCTCTCTCTCTCTCTCTGTTTCTCTCTCTCTCTGTCTCTCTCTCTCTCTCTTTCTCTGTCTCTCTCTCTCTGTCTCTCTTACTCTCTCTCTCTCTCTCTGTTTCTCTCTTGCTCTCTCGCTCTCTTTCGGACAGCGTTGCAAAGTAAAAAAAAAAGAAAAAAAGAGAGAAAGCAGTGTTGCCGGGGTTTCTCTGAGCTGTCAGCTGCAGGCTGGGTGCTGGCGGACGAGCGGGCCGTTCCACCCAGAATTCTGCTGCGGTTTTTTTTTTTTTGCGGCGAGGGTGACTTCAGATGCTCGGCAAAATATCGGCAGTCACAGATCCCCCCTGGCAAAGGAGGACCCGTGTTCAGTGGCCCGGTTAATATGAAGCTACAGTGGAAAGGGGTTCGACACGAGGGGGTTAGACGCACACAACACCCAAATTACCGAATCTGAATCCCCAGTGAGTGGTGTCCTTTTTTTGGAATTACTTCAGAACAGGGTTGTCTAAAGTAATCTTATCCAAAAAAAAGATTTTTGTTTTAGGTCTGTCTTTAGGTCTCATTATGAAGGTCTGTATTGAAGGTCTGTCTTGACCATGATTTGTTAATCAGTTGAATCAGATGCTTTAGTGCTGGGCTACAACAAAAACCTGCACCCACACCGGCCCTTTTCGGATAAGATTGGACACCCCTGATCTAAATCTACATCCCAGTTACTGTTTGTCTTTTTTTGGGGGGTTACTGAAGAATTTAACTGCCAGTGACCTTGCGACCAAAAACGAATTATTACTTGTTTTGGAAGGAAAATAATTACATATGATCAGTGGCTTTATTAAGTTTTTCCTTTTTGACATCTGTTATTCCCTCAGATGTCTTGAGAAAATTGCTTATGTTTGGTTCTGTTTATTGATTAGCTGGGTCTGTACTGTATACACCGGACACCCCAAGCAGGCCTTCGGGGTTAATGTCATTTCCCCTTACAAAGATGGTGCCACTCTTCAGGGTTAATGTCAGTTCCCCTTACAAAGATGGTGCCTCTCTCTGTGCAAATTTCTGAAGGGTCTTGAAAGAGCTTGCCAGCTGATGTGACAGATGATTTCTAGGGATGTTCATTTTGAGTAGTTTGATTCTTTGAATATTTTAACAGAGTACTTGTGATCTGTGCTGGGCACACATAAACTGTTAGAATTTAATTAACGCAGTATATTTTACTGTGTACAGTTCATGGAATCATATTTTATTTCTTTGTGTAAAGAATGACTCTGCAGTAATAATAATAATAATAATAAGAACAATCATTGTTAATATTATTATTAGTGTTGTCGATGCTGTTAGTGTCATTATTATGTATCCAAGGACACATTTCGTATTTCATATCAGAATGTAATGATAAAAATCTCAGAATGTTGTTTCTGTCTGTGTTCCTGAGTGGTCATTCTTGCCCACTGTTGAGAATATATATGAACATTCCACATTTTTTGCTTACTTGCTTGTTATTGAGCACTTGAGCACTGATCCAAGGAATCGGTTCGGGATCTATCAGTGAAAAATGCCTGTCTAATCGCTAAGACTGCTGAGCGTCCCCAGCACTGCCCTGACCTGCTTAGTGTCCCAGGACAGGCAGTTTTTTGGCATCCTGCATGTGTACCTGTTCAACTCTCATAACTGTCTCCTCTGTCCCTCTGTAAGCCCTGACTTGGGCTTTCTGACCGCCCCCCCCCCCCCCCTTTATTCAGATTGCATTTAAAATCCACCTGACGGGGGTTTTACTGCACAGTGCGATGTATGAACATGCAGGAATTCCCCTTTGGGAATGATTGGATGACCCTTCTGCGGTTGCTTTTTTGTTTTTTTGGGAGGGAAAACCAGCACTCCCTCTTTCTTCTCTCTCTCTCGCCACTCAAATTCAAATTCAAATTAACTGGCTTAACTGGCATGACATATTTAAAAAAATACATATCGCCAAAGTGTAGCCATAACATAGTAAACGTTAGATGTTTATAAACTCTCTCTCTCTTCCTCTCACACTCCCTCTCCCTTTTCCTCTCTCTTTTATCTCTCTCTCTCTCTCTCTGTAGCACAGTGAATCCGTGCAAACACTGGGTGATATCTGAGCCTTGCTCAGCTTTGAGTGTGTTTTGTATGTGTGAGGGAAAGGGTCTAGGGCCTGGAATGTGTGTGTTTTTGTTTGTCTGTGTGTTTATGTGTGTTTGTGTGTTTGTTTGTTTGTTTATGTTTTGTGTGTATGTGTGAGACAGAGAGAGAGAGTTTATTGTTGTTATCACAGGTTGATAGCAAATGTGCGTATGTCTGTATATCCGTATGTGTTCTTTGGCAATATTTACAGAGAGAAAGCCTGGAATGTGTACATGTTTGTGTTTGTGTGTGTTTCTGGTCAATAATCATGTCTGGCAATAGCAGGACCAGGCCCAGTTCTTCTGCAGGGTCAGTGTGAGTGTGTGTGTGTGTGTGTGCACATATGTGTGTGTGCGTGTGCGTCTGTGTGTGCTCGCATGCGTGTGTGTGTGCGTGTGTGCTTATGTGCGTGTACATATGTGTGTGTGTGTGTGTGTCTGTGAGCATGCGTGCGTATGTGTGTGTGTGTGTGCTTGTGTGCGTGTACATATGTGTGTGTGTGTGTGTGTCTGTGAGCATGCGTGCGTATGTGTGTGTGTGTACATATGTGTGTGTGTGTGTGTGTCTGTGAGCATGCGTGCGTATGTGTGTGTGTGTGTGCTTGTGTGCGTGTACATATGTGTGTGTGTGTGTGCTTGTGTGCGTGTACATATGTGTGTGTGTGTGTCTGTGAGCATGCCTGCCTCCCTGTCTGTGTGTCTGAATCCCCTCAGGGTAAAGTCCCCAGACTGCTGTATCATTTTGTGCTTATAGCGGCTGTAACGTCAGATCAATGGGGGAATGATTTGATTTGTGGGTGAGCAGGGTCCCTGTCTGTTTAACAGGGGCACATGTCATATGGGGGGGGGCACTGGGGGCCAGTGGTAGGAGGTCCGGGACCGGAGTGAAGAGAAATGCGTCACTTTGTCTGTTCACCAGCTGAGTCTGTCACACACAGCGGCCGTGTTTACATTCTTCAGCCTGCCTGCCTGCCTTGGGAGGACCGTGTGTCAGACTGCAGGAGTGTGTGTGTGTCAGACTGCAGGAGTGTGTGTGTGTGTGTGTGTGTCAGACTGCAGGAGTGTGTGTGTGTGTGTGTGTGTGCGTGTGTCAGACTGCAGGAGTGTGTGTGTGGTGTGCGTGTGTGTGTGTATGTGTGTGTGTGTGTGTGTGTGTGTGTCAGACTGCAGGAGTGTGTGTGTGTGCGTGTGAGTGTGAGTGTGTGTCAGACTGCAGGAGTGTGTGTGTGCGTGTGTGCGTGTGTGTCAGACTGCAGGAGTGTGTGTGTGCGTGTGTGTGTGTGTCTGAGAGATTCTATGTGTGTTTATATAATGTAGTGTGTAATGTAGTGTGTGTGATTATGTGTGACTGTCTTTATGTCTGTATAATATTGTGTGTGTGTGTGTGTGTGTGACCCTGCCTATTCTGTTGTGTGTGTGTATGTGGCTGTGTTCATCTTTACATTCTAGAGTGTTTGTATGATATACTGTGTATGCAGTGTGATTGTGTGTGGTCTTCTGCATTATAATGTGTGTGTGTGTGTTTGTGTGTTTGTGTGCATGTGTGTGAGTGAGCGGGACTAGTCTATTTTGTTGTGTGACACTACAGGAATGCTGAATGTAACTAAAGTATAAACTTGTTTGGATTTGCTCATATTTTGGTACATCTCCAAAGGAAGGGTTGTAATGATATTATTGATAAGCAGCATTTTTATGCCAGATTCCACTGTGGGAGGAGCCCTTTTGCCAAAAGTGAAACCCCTCCTGAAGTGGGTTGGTTCTGTGCCGAGTGTCGGGCATCGAGTGTGTGTGTGTGTGTGTCTGAGAGATTCTATGTGTGTCTATATAATGTAGTGTGTGCGATTATGTGTGACTGTCTTTATGTCTGTATAACGTGTGTGTGTGTGTGTGTGTGTGTGTGTGTGTGTGAACAGCCTGATGCCACACAGCCGTCGAGTGTGTGTGAACAGCCTGATGTCCTGCAGTCTGTCGAGTGTGTTTGTGTGAACAGCCTGATGCCACACAGCCGTTGAGAGTGTGTGTGTGTGTGTGTGTAAACAGCCTAATGTCACACAGTTGTTGAGTGTGTGTGTGTGTGTGTGTGTGTGAACAGCCTAATGCCACACAGCCGTTGAGTGTGTGTGTGAACAGCCTGATGCCACACAGCCGTTGAGTGTGTGTGTGTGTGTGTGTGTGTGTGTGTGTGTGTGTGTGTGTGTGAACAGCCTGATGCCACACAGCCGTTGAGTGTGTGTGTGTGTGTGTGTGTGTGAACAGCCTGATGCCACACAGCCGTTGAGTGTGTGTGTGTGTGTGTGTGTGTGTGACAGCTAATGCCACAGCCGTTGAGTGTGTGTGTGTGTGTGTGTGTGTGTGTGTGAACAGCCTAATGCCACACAGCCGTTGAGTGTGTGTGTGTGTGTGTGTGTGTGTGAACAGCCTAATGCCACACAGCCGTTGAGTGTGTGTGTGTGTGTGTGTGTGTGTGAACAGCCTAATGCCACACAGCCGTTGAGTGTGAGCGAACAGCAGCGCTTGTCAGTATCTGTAGGTGTCTGTTTTGGGTGAGAGACAGAGAACAAAGATGGCCGCCGCCCGTGACATCTCCCTTCTCCGCGCTTTCAGATTTTAGGGCGGGGGGGGGTGGTGAGATGCCATAATTCCTCTGCAGTGGGGTCCCTGCTCCTTGTCAGCCTCATTAAAGATCAGTTGACTTGTTTCAGACTTTGGTCCCAGAATTATGTTGGAAGCTTGCCAAGGTCACAGTTTATTTATTTTTTTGGTCCTTTTTGTTTGTTTTGATGTGAAACTGCAGTGGCTCATTGATCGCTTGCTTACATTTAAACCGTGAAGTGCAAGAATTAATAATGAAGAAAGGTTTTCAAATCAATAAGTTCACATCGGGTTGTGTAAGTTATGAAGGCGCACGGCTGCCTTCCTGAAGACTCAGCATATTGGGTACGTAATCTGTCAATCACTGAAAGAAAAAAAAACAGAAAAAAACATTTGCAAATGGAAACGACTGGTTGGCTTGCAGATGAAAGGTCCACCCTGGAGGGCTGTTTTAGGTTGTTTTAACACAAGCCTAAAACAGAAACTCACCTCTGACAGCTGTGAGGGTTGGAGGTGGGGGATCTTGATGCAGATGAGGACTGTCTTTGTCATGTTCCCCTCCGACAGACCACCAGACACAGGGCCCGCCCCCTCTCTGCCTCCCATCCAATCAGTGAAGGGCTGCCATCTGGCACCATGCACACCAATGGGAAGGCTGTAAATGCAAATGCCTGCACAGAACTTCCATCCGGAAAGCTGCAGTGCATTTTATGCCTGCCTCCAGCAGATTTTACCCTCTCTCTTCTCTCTTCTCTCTCTCTGCTCCTCTCTCTCTCTCTCTCCTCTTCTCTCTCCCTCTCTCCGTGTCTCTCTCTGTCCTCTCTCATTTTCCTGTCTCTCTCATGTGCGCTGTGATGCCAGTACAGGACGTGAAGCAGATTGCGTTTGATTAATGAGAACGGTTCCCAGGCCGTGTGACCGAGAGAGATACGATCAGCCGGGCTCTGAGGCACGGGCAACTGGTGAAGCTGGGTAGCGCAGACACCTGACAGCCATTATGAACAACAGCGTGGTACTGAGAGAGGGGGGGGGGTGAGAGAGAGAGAGAAGAGGGAGGAGAGAGACAGAGAGAGAGAGGGGGGGAGAGAGAGAAGGGGGGAGACTGATGCACATGGAGAGAATTGGATTGGATTGTGAGAGAGAACCAGGGATGGAAGTGGGGAGTTGTTTATATGCTCGTTGTGAAATGCTCAGGCGACGGTGGGCGCTGTGTTAATAATGGCGGTTTGTGAGCGTGTATCGGTTTGCCCTGGTGATGCTCTGGGTTCCAGTGCGGTGCTGGAGCCCTCAGACCAGTGTAGAACGCAGACTGTACCAGCAGCCCCACAGGGAGGAGCGATGCCAGTCTTTGCATCGCCCTGGGAGGGAGGGTTCAGCAGGCAGGGGAGTCCCCGTCTCCTCACGCAAGAGCGCCTCCTCTGGCCGATCGCACGCCTGCGGCCTTCTGGGGCCGCCACACGGGAAATGCGGTTCTCTGACATGGCGGTGGCCGGTAGAGCACCGAGCGTACAGGGGGGGGCTCATAGACGCACGTAGGAGGAGATGCTCGTGGGAGGAGACACTCATAGGAGACACACTTAGGTGGAGATGCACGGAGGAAACGCATGGAGGAGGAGAGGCTTGTAGAAGGAGATGCTCACAGGAAATGCACGCACGACGACACGCGTGGGCGGAGAGGCGCGTAGGTGGAGACGCTCGTTGGAGACGCACGTAGCAGGAGATTTATGTCAGAGGAAACACTCACAGGAGGCGCGCGTAGGAGGAAACCCTCGTAGGAGGAGACGCACGCTTCTCCGTGCTCTCCTGAACTGGCGCAGGAACGCCGCAGTGGCAAATTCGATTAGACATTCCAGACTGGGAGGAAAGGGAAAAATCACGGAGGATGAGAAAGGGGGTCCTGCCTGAGTCCCCTGAATCACTGAGACAGAAATAGAGGCCTGCGATCCCCTCCGTGTGAGAGACACAGTGACTAACCAGCGCAGCCATTACTATGACTCAAATACACAGCGTTACACAAGACTCTACTGGGCAGTGAGTGCGTGTGTGTGTGTGTGTGTGAGAGAAAAAGAGAGCGAGAGAGAGAGATGTGAGTGCGTGAGAGTGAGAGAGAGGTGTGTGTGTGTGTGTGTGTGTGTGTGTGTGTGTGTGTGTGTGTGTGTGTGTGTGTGTGTGTGAGAGAGAGAGAGAGAGAGAGAGGTGTGAGTGCGTGAGAGTGAGAGAGAGGTGTGTGTGTGTGTGTGGTGTGTGTGAGAGAGAGAGAGAGAGAGAGAGGTGTGTGTGTGTGTGTGAGAGAGGGAAAGAGAAAGAGAGAGTGTGTGTGCGTGAGAGAGTGAGAGAGAGGTGTGTGTGTGCATGAGAGAGTGAGAGAGGTGTGTGTGTGTGTGTGTGTGTGTGAGAGAGAGAGAGGGGGAGAGAGAGCGAGAGAGAGTGTGAGTGCATGAGAGTGAGAGAGAGGTGTGTGTGTGCATGAGAGAGTGAGAGAGAGGTGTGTGGGTGTGTGTGTGAGAGAGAGGGGGGAGAGTGAGAGCGAGGTGTGTGTGTGGGTGTGAGAGAGAGAGAGAGAGAGGAGAGAGAGAGAGAGAGGTGTGTCAGTGCATGCGTGTGTGGGAGAAGGGAAAAAAGGAGAGAGAAGGGTGTGTGTGTGTAGGAGAGAGAGAGAGAGGTGTGTGTGTGTGTGTGTGTGAGAGAGAAAGAGGGGGAGAGAGAGAGAGAGGTGTGTGTGTGTGTGTGTGTGTGTGTGTGAGAGAAAGAGGGGGAGAGAGAGAGAGGTGTGTGTGTGTGTGTGTGTGTGTGTGTGTGTGGAGAGAGAGAGAGGGAGAGAGAGAGAGAGAGGAGAGAGGTGTGTGTGTGTGTGTGAGAGAGAGAGAGAGGGGGAGAGAGAGAGAGCGAGAGAGAGAGAGGTGTGTGTGTGTGTGTGTGTGTGTGAGAGAGAGAGAGAGAGAGAGAGAGAGAGAGGTGCAGTGGCTCCTGTGCTAAGTGAAAGGCGTTATTCATTTCTCAGTGGCTCTGGGCCCCGGTGGTAAATCCTGAACCAGGAGGTGATTGAACTCCTCCATTAGTCACCTGAGCGAGTGAGACGTCCAATCCAATCTCTTAAAAAGGTGTGGGGGCGGGGTCAGCCAGCGCTGAGCGGTCAGCATTTCTGTATTCAGGCCCCAGATAATCAGCATTTTCGCTCGAGTGGAGGAAGGGCACGGATTGGCCGGGGAGACCACCTTGGCTGCACCAACATACGCGTCTGAACAGCGGCAGTGGGGATGGAGGTAGTGGGGGAGGAGTGGGGGCAGGGGCAGTGGGAGCGGGGCAGTGAGGGTGGTGGGGGCAGGGGCAATGGGGAAGTAGGGGAGTGGGGGCAGGGGGGTGGGAGTCGGGGCATGAGGGTGGTGGGGGCAGGGGCAATGGGGGAAGAGGGGAGTGGGGGCAGGGGCGGTGGGGGCAGTGGGAGTGGGGCAGGGGCATTGGGGGCAGGGGCAGGGAGGTGGGGCACGGGAGATTGGGGCGGGGCATTGGGGGCGGGGGCAGTGAGGGCGGTGGGGGCAGGGGCAGTGCGGGTGTGGGCAGTCGGGGCATTGGGGGCAGTGAGGAAGACAGCGCTGCTCAAAGCCAGCCCGGGCTTATCTGCTCTGTGGAGTTTCCCCACCCCAATGTCAGGCTGAGGAGATGGCCTTATGGAGGACTGATCGCAGGCAGTGGGTGAATAAATAAATCCCTGTCAGGGTGAAAGGGGGGAAAAGGACGCTCGCGGAGCGGAGATCTCAAATATTTGGTCGCGTGCAGGGACGTGAGCATTTAGCCCGCGATGACGGAAAGTAATAAACATGATAATTTCCTTCTATTACCGTGTGGAAATTGTTAAGTGCTCTCCCCGATAAATTATGCAGCGGGCAATCTTTGTGTTTCGCCCGACAACAGCCACAGCCCCTACCTGCCGTCTAATGTAATCCGAGAGCGGAGATCTGCCAGCGCTGTCATTTCGTGAGGCGTGGAGCCATGGGGGAAAAAAACATGATTTTCTTGTTTTTTTTTTTCTTTCTGCTTTTGGATAGTAAAACTCGGGAATGAGCTTGGTTGTTTTATTTTGAACATTTTGAATGTTAAATGATTATATGCCACCAGGGATTTTGAGGACCTCTGTCAATCAGACCCCTTGGAATCATCCTAACTTAACACCCCCCCATTGCGGTCCTGTGTAAAATTGCTTTCTCGTATTAATAAACACTATCTTAACTGAATTACAAAGCTCTTACCCCCGCTGAACAGTTCTGGCTGTTTAAAGCGAAGCTTAGTGTCTTAGTTTGACACTGTAACATAGATGGGTAAAAGATTTGGAAGACAGCACATCAGTCCGTCAGTTGTCGCGAAACCCGCGTACCCTGTACTGCAGTCTCGCTGTGAGGTCAGTTATCGTAAGGTCCCGCGTACCCTGTAACTGCAGTCTCGCTGTGAGGTCAGTTATCGTAAGGTCCCGCACACCCTGTACTGCAGACTCGCCGTGAGGTCAGTTATCGTAAGGTCCCGCGTACCCTGTACCGAGGTCCCGCTGTGAGGTCAGTTATCGTAAGGTCCCGCGTACCCTGTACTGCAGTCTCGCTGTGAGGTCAGTTATCGTAAGGTCCCGCGTACCCTGTACTGCAGTTTCGCTGTGAGGTCAGTTATCGTAAGGTCCCGCGTACCCTGTACTGCAGTCTCACTGTGAGGTCAGTTATCGTAAGGTCCTGCGTACCCTGTACTGAGGTCCCGCTGTGGGGTCAGTTATCGTAAGGTCCCGCGTACCCTGTAACTGCAGTCTCGCTGTGAGGTCAGTTATCGTAAGGTCCCGCGTACCCTGTAACTGCAGTCTCGCTGTGAGGTCAGTTATCGTAAGGTCCCGCGTACCCTGTACTGCAGTCTCGCTGTGAGGTCAGTTATCATAAGGTCCCGCGTACCCTGTACGGCAGTCTCGCTGTGAGGTCAGTTATCGTAAGGTCCCGCGTACCCTGTAACTGCAGTCTCGCTGTGAGGTCAGTTATCGTAAGGTCCCGCGTACCCTGTAACTGCAGTCTCGCTGTGAGGTCAGTTATCGTAAGGTCCCGCTACCCTGTACTGCAGTCTCGCTGTGAGGTCAGTTATCAAGGTCCGCGTACCTGTACTGCAGTCCGCTGTGAGGTCAGTTATCGTAAGGTCCCCGTACCTGTACTGCAGTCTCGCTGTGAGGTCAGTTATCGTAAGGTCCCGCGTACCCTGTAACTGCAGTCTCGCTGTGAGGTCAGTTATCGTAAGGTCCCGCGTACCCTGTACTGCAGTCTCGCTGTGAGGTCAGTTATCGTAAGGTCCCGCGTACCCTGTACTGCAGTCTCGCTGTGAGGTCAGTTATCGTAAGGTCCCGCGTACCCTGTACTGCAGTCTCGCTGTGAGGTCAGTTATCGTAAGGTCCCGCGTACCCTGTACTGCAGTCTCGCTGTGAGGTCAGTTATCGTAAGGTCCCGCGTACCCTGTAACTGCAGTCTCGCTGTGAGGTCAGTTATCGTAAGGTCCCGCGTACCCTGTACTGCAGTCTCGCTGCGAGGTCAGTTGTCGTAAGGTCCCGCATACCCTGTACTGCAGTCTCGCTGTGAGGTCAGTTATCATATGCAGTTATCGCCGTTCTTCAGCAGCGTGCACGCGCGATTATGGCGAGGCCCGGCTGCTCGGTTTCCCCTGCTCGCTCCCGCGTGGTTATGTAACGGGCCGCTGCGTTTTGGGGGTGAGCTAATTAACCCAGGAGGAGGAGCTGTTCTCAGTTCCTTAACCCCGCATTAACCCCACCTTCTCCATCTGCCGGGCTCCACCCCCCTCCTGACAGCCCTCTCATCTGAGGCTGCGGAGTTGATTAGGCTTGGGGGAGACGGTTAAGACTGGGGCACCAGGCAGGGCGGTGATGGTTGCTTGGTAGCGGCAGTGTGTGCGTACGTGTGTGTGTGTGTGTGTGTGTGTGTGTGTGTATCTGTCTGGGTGGCATGTGGGGGGAGGGGGGGGGAAGGGGGGAGGGGGGTCTTGCATTTAAACTGCTCCTTTTATAGTCATGTCTTTCTTTCTTTCTTTGATTAAAACCAGACCAGACCAAACGATGGCATGGCGGCGGTGCGGTTTTTGATTCGTCTGGGCTGATCTTTCTGCTGAAGGGCACATAAAGGGCTTTATTTTAGGCCTCTGCGCAGAAGATAAAAGGTCTCCAGTAAAACTTTTTCTCAAATTCTAGGCTGCCTGTCAAATAAAATGAAATGAAGTCACCAGCTTTTAACGCGAGAGAGTCATTTAATGCCGACGGACTTTTCTGCAGCCGTAGCGATGCAGTCGGTGCTGCGGTCTCTGACTGTGTGGCAGAGAGCCTTTCCAACAAATTACTTGGACGCTCTGGCTTCTTATTGGCTGGAAGGGAATGTGTTGTACTGGGGGCTGCAGTTTATTTTTTCGTTGCGAGGAGAGATCGCTGAGAAGGAGACGGCACTGCGCTGCAGCGCAGTGACACCGCCCCATCGCTATTAAGCTTGCAGACGCCTTATCCAGAGCGCTACAACTTACATGCTTCTTTCCATTATACGCTGGACTATATGAAGCATTGTGACCTGCCAAGGGTACAGGCAATTACCGAATGAACCGCCTTCGGTTAAAAGCCAGTTCCTACCCAGACGCCTTCCAGAGAGCGAATGAAAACCCTGCAGGTTCTAAAAAAAAGTTGCCGACTTTCTGCGACGGATGTTGGAATAAAGCCTCTCGATTCTAGAGGTGGTCCGGAATTTTAAATATGTGCCATGTTCCGGTGGACTTAGTAATGGCCCAGTTTCTAGGGAATCTATAAATGGTGCAAATTACGTTCGATAACAAATGCAGGCCGACTGCTGCATGGTCGGGCAGCGTGCTGATGTCTGGGGTGTCTGAAAAGCAGCCCGTGTTTTGCAGGACCTGGCAAACAGCGCTAAATTCTAGCGGTGATCTAACGCTAGGCCAAAGTCTCGGTACGGTGTCTCGGAAAGAAGCGGAACGTTCCGCTGGATCTATAAAACGGCCCTTAACGCTTGCCTGTTCCCTCAGGGGTCCGTGTTCGTCCAGCGAGTTCCCAAGTCTGTATCTGTGTTCCGGTGCATCGCCTGTCTCTAAAGGGGCAGCAGAGGGGGGCGGTGGAGAGAGTACAGGGTGTAAGAAACACAACCAGGAAGTGACCCTTCCGTACCTGCAGGGCTTTCGCACCCTAAACAGGAAGTGACCCTTCCATACCTGCAGGGCTTCCGTACCCAAACCAGGAAGTGACCTTTCCGTACCTGCAGGGCTTCCGTACCCAAACCAGGAAGTGACCCTTCCGTACCTGCAGGGCTTGACACCGTGCCTTCCAATGCCCGCCCCCGAAGTCCTCCGCTCCTTTCCAACGGAGACACGTAGGCCCAGCCCACCGTCACGCACGAGCAGCAGCAGCATCGGTGCTGTGCCATTTAGACCACTGCCATATCCCTGCAAGAGGCCGACAGATTGAGCTTCCTGAAAAAGTCAAGAAAGTCTTTTATTGGTTTTTTCAAGGTCTGGGCCCCGGTTTCTTTTTTTTTTTTTAAAAAGGCGGTCTCTTTTTAAAGGCGGTATTTTAACCGAAATGCAGTGGACGCCAGAGGGGAAGTCTTTTGGAAAGAAAGGCAGACTTCAGAAACGCAACGTGAAAAACCCAAAAGAGAGGGTACGTGGGGACCCGTCACACACAGGGCAACACGGACAGTTTAGATTAACATCCTCAACTCGTATGCAACCGAACCGTTTTTCAAAATCAACGACCGAAATTCAGCTGAAAAGGACAGTAACCGCTAAAATCAGAGCGTGGCCTGTTTGGGTTCCCCAGGGGGCGCTTGTGGTGTTCTATCCCTTGCCGCAAGTGTGTACCTTTGAGGGGGGGGCGGGGGCGTCGAGTGACAGCTCCTCCGGTAATTGAAAGGGAAACCTGAGGGTGTGCGGCGGAAGACGGGGTCGTGATGTCAGAACGCCTCCCCAGCGTCTGTCTGCGGTCCGCGTGAACAGCACATTGACCCCCAAACACCTGGCTGGTCCAGCTAGGACTCCCCAACGCCTGGCTGGTCCTGCTAGAACTCCCCAAACGCCTGGCTGGTCCAGCTAGGACTCCCCAAACGCCTGGCTGGTCCGCTAGGACTCCCCAACGCCTGGCTGGTCCGGCTAGGGCTCCCCAACGCCTGGCTGGTCCGGCTAGGGCTCCCCAACGCCTGGCTGGTCCGGCTAGGACTCCCCAACGCCTGGCTGGTCCAGCTAGGGCTCCCCAACGCCTGGCTGGTCCAGCTAGGACTCCCCAACGCCTGGCTGGTCCAGCTAGGACTCCCCAACGCCTGGCTGGTCCAGCTAGGACTCCCCAACGCCTGGCTGGTCCAGCTAGGACTCCCCAACGCCTGGCTGGTCCGGCTAGGACTCCCCAACGCCTGGCTGGTCCGGCTAGGACTCCCCGACGCCTGGCTGGCCCGGCGAGGACTCCCCAAACGCCTGGCTGGTCCAGCTAGGACTCCCCCACGCCTGGCTGGTCCAGCTAGGACTCCCCAAACGCCTGGCTGGTCCAGCTAGGACTCCCCAAACGCCTGGCTGGTCCAGCTAGGACTCCCCAACGCCTGGCTGGTCCAGCTAGGACTCCCCAAACGCCTGGCTGGTCCAGCTAGGACTCCCCAAACGCCTGGCTGGTCCAGCTAGGACTCCCCAACGCCTGGCTGGTCCAGCTAGGACTCCACAACGCCTGGCTGGTCCAGCTAGGACTCCCAAACGCCTGGCTGGTCCAGCTAGGACTCCCCAACGCCTGGCTGGTCCAGCTAGGACTCCCCAACGCCTGGCTGGTCCAGCTAGGGCTCCCCAAACGCCTGGCTGGTCCAGCTAGGACTCCCCGACGCCTGGCTGGTCCAGCTAGGGCTCCCCGACGCCTGGCTGGTCCAGCTAGGACTCCCCGACGCCTGGCTGGTCCAGCTAGGACTCCCCAAACGCCTGGCTGGTCCAGCTAGGGCTCCCCAAACGCCTGGCTGGTCCAGCTAGGGCTCCCCAATGCCTGGCTGGTCCAGCTAGGACTCCCCAACGCCTGGCTGGTCCAGCTAGGACACAACCCTTTTTACGACACCCCTGTTATGTGGTCCTGTAACGCACCGCTGAGAATTATGGGAAAAGAAGCAGGAGCAGCCCTGATCAAATGTGGCACTCAAATTTTCTCTCTCCTTCTGTTCATTTGCTTAGTCCCTGTGTTCATTTATTGCATTTCCTGTGTGTCGCTGGTGTGTTTCACTTTTAATTATAAAATGCACCTGTGTTTGTTGGGCTGTGTGGTGTAATCGCTTCTTGAGATTGGTTGTAATGGCCCTTTTTATTATTGGGTCCATCACGTCAGGGGAGGAACGATGAGGTCTGGAGAGAGAGGTGGCATATGAATATGAGGGCAATCAAAGTGGGAGTGGGAGAGAAAGAGAAGGAGAGGTAGAGAGAGAGAGGGAAAGAGAGAAGAGAGGGGGGGAGGGGGGGAAGAGAGAGAAAGGAGAGGGGGAGAGGGGAGAGGGAGGGAGAGAGGGAGAAAGGGGGAGGAGAGGGAGAGGAGGGAGAGAGGGAGAGGAGAGGGAGAGAGGAGAGGGAGGAGAGAGGAGGGGAGAGGGAGCAGGAGAGAGGGAGAAAGGGGGAGCGAGAGAGAGAGGGAGGAGAGAGAGGAGAAGGGAGAGAGGAGAGGGGGAGAGAGGGGGGGAGAGAGAGGAGAAAGGGGGAGGGAGAGGGGAGAGAGGAGAGGAGAGAGGAGAAGGGGGGAGAGGGAGCGAGAGGACATCCATGTCTGGGTTTTGTGACGGTCCAGCCCCCCCGAGCCGCCGGGGCCATGTAATTCGTGTTGCGGATATGCAAATGAGGATGTCCTGTAATTGAGGAGAAGTGCTTCCAGCTCTTATCGATGCGTGCAGCCGCCCCCCCACGCCCCCCGTCCCCCCCGTCCCCCCCCCAGACTCCTTCGGGCTCCGCTGCAGATTACAACGCTTCAGAGGGGCGCGTGTTGGGTGAGGGACGGCCCTTTGATATCAGCCTGAATGAGGAGGCATCAGAATGACAAACGGGGGGCGTTAGCGTTGAGCACAGCGAGCCGCCGCCATCTTGTTTCTCCCCTCGCTGCCCCGATCGCCGCGTGATGTCATAAAAGGGGATCGCTGTCCCTCTCTCTCTCTTTCTCTCGCTCGCTGCCTCTCTCTCCTGCTCTCTCCCTCTCTCATTGGGCTTTGTTCTTGTGAAGGTGCGCACCCACGGTGCATTTCAAACAGAATGAGGAAACTGTCCTGCCGCATCACTGCTGTCTGAATTTACAGTGAGGAATGGAGCTAGAAGGATTCAAAAATAACCGACATTTTTTTTTTTGAACAAACCGCTGCGATAATAATGAAAAAATAATGTGCTACTTTATATTAAAAATGAACAAATACATAATTTTATTCTGTTTCACGTAGTAATTTTATATATAAATAATGCACGGTTTGAAGCAGGCCGGGGGCGTGAGGCTTGTTCTCTGTGCGTTTTTGGGAGGCCGGTCTCTCTCACTGACTGCGACGCGCTCCGAACATGGCGTGCTCCGAGCGCGGGTGCGATCGAACATACGTGTGCTGCAGGACTCCTGAGAGACAGCCCGTGTCCTTACACACGCACGCTGTGTCCTTACACACGTACGCTGTGTCCTTACGCTGTGTCCTTACACACGTACGCCATGTCCTTACACACGTACACTGTGTCCTTACACACGCACGCTGTGTCCTTACACACGTACGCTGTGTCCTTACACACACACGCTGTGTCCTTACACACGCACGCTGTGTCCGTACGCTGTGTCCTTACACACGTACGCTGTGTCCTTACACACGCACGCTGTGTCCTTACACTGTGTCCTTACACACTAGCTGTGCCTTACACACGTAGCTGTCCTTACACACGCACGCTGTGTCCTTACACTGTGTCCTTACACACGTACGCTGTGCCCTTACACTGTGTCCTTACATACGTACGCTGTGTCCTTACACTGTGTCCTTACACACGTACGCTGTGTCCTTACACTGTGTCCGTACACACGTACGCTGTGTCCTGCTGTGGGGATACGTGTCTGTGGCAGCCGTGTAAGACGATGTCATTGCGCACACATGTAATGCTACCTTACAGGGCCTAAATCTTATTTTACCTCCATGTCCTTTACTCCTGGGTTCATCTGCTAGTAGGTTATGCTTACAGAGTGTCTTACTAACGTGCCTCTAACCTGCCCTGTCTCTAACCTGCCCTGTCTCTAACGTGTCTCTAACCTGCCCTGTCTCTAACCTGTCTCTAACCTGCCCTGTCTCTAACGTGCCTCTAACCTGCCCTGTCTCTAACCTGTCTCTAACCTGCCCTGTCTCTAACCTGTCTCTAGCCTGCCCTGTCTCTAACCTGTCTCTAACCTGCCCTGTCTCTAACCTGTCTCTAACCTGCCTCTAACCTGCCCTGTCTCTAACCTGTCTCTAACCTGCCCTGTCTCTAACCTGCCCTGTCTCTAACCTGCCCTGTCTCTAACTGCCCTGTCTCTAACCTGCCCTGTCTCTAACCTGTCTCTAACCTGCCCTGTCTCTAACCTGCCTCTAACCTGCCCTGTCTCTAACCTGCCCTGTCTCTAACCTGCCCTGTCTCTAACCGCCTGTCTCTAACCTGCCCTGTCTCTAACGCCTGTCTCTAACCTGCTCTAACCTGCTGTCTCTAACCTGCCCTGTCTCTAACTGCCCTGTCTCTAACTGCCCTGTCTCTAACTGCCCTTTTCTGCCCTAGTGCTCATACCCGGTGTGGGAGGACTTCAGCGCCAAGGCAACCAAGCTGCACTCCCAGCTCCGGTGAGTCTCAGACAGCAGCTCCCAGAATCAGGAGAGGGGGCGTTAGAGAGGGGAACAGGACAGTGGGAGGAGGGAGACATTACAGAGGGTATCAGGACAAGGGGGAGGAGAGGGGGGCATTAGAGAGGGGTATCAGGACAAGGAGGGAGAGGGGCATTAGAGAGGGTATCCAGGATGAGGAGGGAGAGGTAGACATTCAGAAGCTGTGGTTGACGGACCATGTGGAGGAGAGGGGGGCAGTACAGAGGGGTATCAGGATGAGGAGGAGAGAGGGGATGTTAGAGGGGTATCAGGACAAGGGGGAGGAGAGGGGGGCGTTAGAGAGGGGTATCGGGACCGTGTGGAGGAGAGGGGGTTGTTAGAGAGTGGGCCAGTGAATTTCGGTACGGAGAGCTTTACGGAATATTCCAGCTCAGTGTGCTGGTGATTATCGCCAGTGGGGGAAGTGCACACACCTTGCTGTGTGTCTGAAGCTTGCAAATGATGTTCAGCCGGACTTTTTCTGAGAAAGAGGAGGCAAGGTACTTCCCTGAAGTGTGTGACCGCATACAGAGTCATACCTTGCTGTTTTCTGCCAAAGACTATGATGTGGTTTGGATGTGTTATTGGCTATGGTGATGTGTAATCAATCTCTTTCTCTCTCTCTCCCTCTCTCCTTCCCTCCCTCTTCCCCTCCCTCTCTCCCTCAGGGCTACGGTTTTGGCGGCCGTGGCCTTCCTGGATGCCTTTCAGAAGGTGGCGGACATGGCGACCAACACCAGAGGTAAGGGGAAGTGTTTGTGGGCGTGTCGCAGCAGTAGGGGATTGTGGGATTGCGGGAATGTGGGGCCGCAGCTCTCGTTGAATGAGGTCTGATTCCCCCCCCTACACCCCCCCCCCAGAGACGAAATGCTGCCGGTGCTGCAGGTTCTCGTGGGTACCTGGGGTCAAAGTTCAGGGTCCTCGGGAGCCAGAGCAGGAAGTGAGCCCTGGCTAACTGTGAACATGGCACAGCACCACCTCTCTGCCTTATGCTAGCGCCTGCTGTTGTATCTGCAGATAATCTCTCCTGATTCACACCCAACGGAAACGTTCTCCACACAATGAGATTAACTGATGTCTGAGAAGGGCTGACTTTATTTGAGAAAAAAAGCAAAGACATCTTGATGGTTTGAAGTTTAAAGGTGTACGTCTACACCTGTTCTTCCATTTCACTGTGACAAGACAGGTGCAGCAGCCTGTGTTCAGGAAATTCGCAGGCTTGAATCTTGTGTTTGGTCGCTAATCTTGTCCCCTTGAGCTAGGCGCTACGCCTGTATTTCTTAAGTAAATGTCTAAATAAAAGGGATAAAATAGAAAAATGTAATTTGTAATAACTCACCATGGATACCAGTATTTGCTGAGAAAACAAAAAACCTGCCGCAATGAGAAATATTGCTTATTTCTTTGGTTTGGTTCAGTTTGGGTGAAATTTCTGTTCTCCATTTCTGTTTATACCTGCTTTTGCGTTGCATTAATGCGAAGCTCCAAAGTCGTTTTTTTTTGTCCTTGAAGGGCCTTCAGGCTGTTGGCGGGGCACGTCGTTTTAAGAGAACATTAGTGTTTACAAGGACGTTTATGCGTTTTATTGAAGGTGGTACAAATAGTCAGGCAGGCATCCTTGTTTTTTGCGAGCGTATTTTAGCAAATGGTTTGTGACTAGACAATCAGATTTTCAGCAGTCTCTTAGAATTAAACCAAACAGATGTAGTGAGAGAGCAAGAGATTGTAAGGGAAGTTGTTGGAGAGGACAGCATTGTGAGTGCACTGTGTTGCCCATTTAGTTTTGTTCTCCTCACCAATGTCACATGGAAGCTGCTGTAAAAGTATTTTGCGCTGTGGAGTCTTTGTAAATTTTGGATTTTATTCTGTTGAAGGGGGGCCCGTGGGAGAGGCGGGGTACGAGGAGGAGTGCCTGGTGTGCCTCTGCCCTGGGGTCGGGGGGGGGGAGGGGCGAGTTAACGCAGGGGGAGAAACAGCAGTTTTAAACACAGAGACGCAGAATCTGAGAGAGGTTGTGGGGAGTTGATGCGTTAGACTCTGGAGTGTGGTAGTCTGCATTAGTGCGGTGTTGGAGAGATCAGACTGTATGTGTAGCAGTGAGTATGTAGGGGAGTACTGGATCACAGTGAGTGTAGTTTTAGGGATGCATACAGAATGGCAGAGTGATGGGGTTGTTTAGCATGTAGCTGTAGTGCAGTGCTCTGCAGAATATAGACCAGAAACCAATGTGTGTCCACACACACACACACACACACACACAGGTCATATACGCACACACCCACACATATGCTCACACTACACAGGTTGTACACACAGACACACACACATGCGCACACACACACACACACACACATATGAAGAGGTATCTCTCAAAACACACACATGCACACACAGAGGTCTCTCTCTCTCACACACACACACACACACACACACACACAGCCTCTCTCACACACACACACACACACAAGGTCCTCCACACCACACACACACACACACACACACACAGACACACACACACACACACACACACACACGCCCTTTGTGTGTACACCGTGCAGTCCATTACAGTGTGAGTCTTTTGCGGGGGGAAGTGGGAGCAGCCCCCTCTCCCCTCTGTGGTCAGCGCGGGCCCATTGTGCTCAGAGATCAGAGAGGACGGAGGGCGCTCTGCTTATCTCACTGACGCAATCCACTGTAAGAGTTTCCCCCGCTGGCTGTGTGCGCTGTAAAAAGCCTTCGCTCCTCTCTCTTTATGAGCTGTTTCACTGGGCCGGATATAGAGGCATTATGAGTACAGTATGGGCATGTACGTGTGTGTGTGTGTGTGTGTGTGTGTGAGGGCATGTAATGTGCCTGAACAGGTTTTATATGCATGAGGGCGCATGCGTGTGTGCGAGCGAGCGTGCGTGTGTGTGCACATGTGCAGTGTGCATACGTGTGCATGTAATGCGTGCAAGCGCGTTTGTGTACGCATGAAGGTGCATGTGTGCGCATGTGTGTGAGTGAGCATGGAGTTGCGTGTCTAAGACCGTGTGCGCATGTGCCGCGTGTGTGCGTGTGAGTGAGCGCTGTGTTGCGTGTCTAAGAATGTTCTTGTGTGTGGCGTGTGTGTGGGTGTGAGTGAGCTCTGTGTTGCGTGTCTAAGACTGTTCTTGTGTGTGGCGTGTGTGTCTGTGTGTGTGAGTGAGCTCTGTGTTGCATGTCTAAGACTGTTCTTCTGTGTGCCGTGTGTGTGTGTCTGTGTGTGTGTGTGTATGTGAGTGGCTACCCCGGGAGCCATTTTGAAAACTGTGGGAGGAACGATGCCGCGTGAGTGTTTTATAATCGCTATTTGTATAATTTTAGAATTGGATTGCCGCAGAAAATTACCGCACATTTAAAGAGATCCGATTTCTTCAAGCGTCCTGCTTCAGGTGCATTTTGAGCTAATCTCTCGTTGCTAAACTCGCGCTCGAATTCTAATTATACGTGATTTCATTGTCGTCAGCTTCATTAGAATTAGCTAGAATTTGAAAATGTCTATAAATTACAAATCGGCTTCTGGCTGTGACCAGTAAAGGCAAACTGGAAATCCGAGAATTGTGTATAAAATGACAAGCAGCAGCACAGTCATTTTCTCTTATTCGCCTTCTGTTTATAAAAGGGATTTTTTAAAGGGATTTTTTAAAAGAAGTTTTCATAGGGATAATTCCCTTTTTGAGGATTTTATTTTGGAGTGACATTATTACAGTTTTAGGGTATGCGTTCGGTTGGCCCAGACAGTTTTTATGTGCAATAAAGGATATTTTATTCTCTTGCAGAGGAATGACAACCACCTGGCTTTACTGTGGCTGGTATCGGGTGTTTGTGGGTTTTTTAAATCTTATGCAAGAAAAATCACCTCAAGTAACTCTAGAGCAGCTCGTATGGCAATATTATGTCACTGTATAAAGTTTATGTGCTTCCAGGGGCTGTACATATGAACAGATTAGTGCTTGCATGGGTTTCCTCCAGGTACTGCACTTTCCTCCCACACCAAAAGACATGCATGTTAGGTGCACTCCTGCAGGTGCCCTTGACCAAGGCACTGGCCTCAGAACTGGAGTTGGTCCCCAGGTGCTGCACTATGGCTGCCCACTGCTCCCATGCAGCTGGGATGGGTTAATAAATTCTAACTTGACCCCTCTGTTCCAGAATCTGCTCAGAGTTATTTTTTTGGGTGGCTCCTCTATGGGTTGGCTTGATAGGAGCTGTCGTGTGGGGTTCCTGTTCTGATCGGGTAGAAATGGGAAGGGAACACGACTGCAGTCACCTCAATACATCACACGACCGCCATTTAGCAGACGCTCTTATCCAGAGCGACGTGCACTGATCACATTTAGCGTACAACCCATTTACACAGCAGGATGTCTTACCGAAGCCAGTTGGGTTAAGTGCCTCGCTCAAGGGTACAGCCGCAGCGAATCAAACCTGCAACCCCTTGAGTGGCAAGCCCAGTTCCCTGTCCATTATACTACACGAGGGTGAGCACACTGAAAGGGGAAAATCACAGTCAGAGCGTCGGATTGGGGGGAGGAGGGGTCATGTGATGCACGTTTTATTTCTTCGTGGTTTTTGTGTCGTGAGTATCACACGTCAGTGTGGAAGGGGTGACATAGCTAATTTTAAGGCTGGTAGTCGAACCTTAACCTTTGTGAGTCAGTCTGTCCCCCCTCCCTTCCCCCGCTTTCTCACACCTACCCACCTGCAAACAATAGCCTGGGTGTTTTTCTTGGGGGGCAAAGAGGGGGCACAGCCAAATAAAGGAACAAATAAACCAACAAACCCCCCTGACTTCCTGTCAGTAACGACCTCAAAGCTTCTTCTTTTAAAAAAAAATGTTTCACTGCCCCCACCCCTCATCATCCCCATCCCCATCCCCACCTCGGCGTCTCTCTCGTGGGCTCCAGCTTCGACTCCAGACCCCTGCTTCGGCCTACAAACAGCCGGACCTCCAGCTCGGTGGCAGAGAACTGCAGTCCCTTTCTCTCCCCCTGTGCCTGTTAGCCACTTAAGTCTACCCTCGTGCTGAGCTCAGAGAGAGGGGAGAGAGAGAGAGAGAGAGAGAGAGAGAGGACCGCTGCAGTTGCCAAAGTTTTTATTCCATAATCTCTGTAAAGGAAAATTCAATATAAGTGACCGTCACGTGGTGGGACACTGACAGAGGCCGGGGTAATGAGTACCAGGGAGAAGCTCCTCACAAGGGCCCTCGTTAATGAAGGCTTACAGATTCCCTTACAGCTGCCATGGGTCGCTTTTCTCCGGCAACACTGTCTGGATTTTCTTTTTCTTTTTCTTTTTCTTTTCCCCCCCCCCTGCTTATTCTGTATGTGAAAACCTCATTCAGTCCGCAGATAAAAACGGGAGGAAAAATGGGGGGGGGAAGCCCTTTGGCTATTTCGGAGTCTTCGGCAAAAAAAAAAAAAACAATCTGTCCTTTCTCGGGCCTTCACACTGGTCTTATTAAAATGGCCGCCCGGGTGCCCACCCAAAATGACTGGCAAATTGTCACAGCTGCGGTGACAGGCTGTGCTGAGAGCTGTGTGTTTGTGTGTGCGCGTGTGTGTGTGTGTGTGTGGGGGGGGTACTTTACTGCTACTGATACTGCTGATGATGAAGCGCTGTAATGCTGGGAGGGAAAGCTGATCCATGCAGGTGTGCTTGTTGAGATTGGCTCTGCTTTGTTCTGCAGTTTAAACGATTTGCTTTGACATGCCGGTGTGTGTTGATATATCCCTATGTACACAAGTGTGTGTGTGTGTGTGTGTGTGTGTGTGGTGTGTAGTCCAGATGTGCTGCGCACACTATGCACATACGCACATACTGTGTGTGTGTGTGTGTGTGGTGTCCAGATGTGCTGCAGTTTGACTTCCTCCTGGGTGTTGAGAGAGAAAGGTGCCATTCACACAGGCTTGTGAGCAGCCGGTGAGCGTATTTTCCCGAGCGTCGGGTTGTGTGCCGGGCCTGGGGCCTGGGGCCTGAGGTGCTTGACCCTGGCTGCTGCCCAGCCCGGCTCCTCAGCTCTCTGGAGATGACCTGCATCCTCTGGCGTGGCCTCTGAGCCGCCCCTCCAGCTGCCGGCTCGGCCGTCGCCCCGGCGATGAGAGCGCAACGAGCCGGAAAGTGTTTGGAGATGGAGATAGAGTGTCCGGGAACGGGTCGGCCATTTCGGCCAATCGTATTCAGGCCTTCGGTTTGCAGGAACATTGCTGTTGTATTTAGTTTTAGTTTTAGTTTATTTTATTTGACGATTCACTTTAAAAGGACAATTAAATGGTTGCAAGCACCAGTGTACATGCACAATTAAAAGAGCATCAAGGATAACACAAAAAAGTCACAGGACTTATTTCCATTGTGGTCCTTGCTGTAGCTAGATGTCATGGAGGTGTGATGTACATGAGCTGGGGTCCACACACGCACACACATGCACACGCATGCACACACATGCACACACATGCACACACACGTAGGCTCAACAGGCTAAGCATTCAGAGGACAGGAAAGTTCTAGAAAGATCTGGGTCTGGGGGTCATCACAGATCCCCCACGCTAACTCAGAACTTGACATGGGGCAGATCTTCAAGGTGGGGAACAAAATTTTGACAAGGAGCTCGTTCTGTAACAGTGGCCCCCAGTTCTGTTATTGGGACCCAGTGGTGAACGGTGGGATGGGGGGGGGGGTGGAGGGGGCAGGGGGAGGGGACAGTACAAGCCTTCCAGGCTGGAAAGAATCAATTCTTTTACTGTTTCTGTAAAAAAAAAAAAAAATGCAACATCCTGCTTAAAGCCAGTGAGAAGTGCATCTCCAGCGAGGCGCAGTGCTGTAATTATCCTGTCATACCAGAGACACGGCGTTTCTTACCCTCCCGCCGTGTGCCAGCCGACGTCAGAGAGTCACGTGACCTCTAAATGAAAGGTAAACACGGGGGTGGGCGGTCAGGCTGAGGAGGTGTTGGGGGGGGGGTGGGGACGGCTTGAGGATATGTTTTGAAGAGGCTGTTTGAAGCTGCTCAGGAAGGCAGATTTCTTGGTAGACGTGGTGTTGTGTAATAGCTTCTCAAGGGGGGGGGGGGTTTGGGAGGGGGGGGGGCAGGGTCAGTGAGGAGGCAGGGAGGGAACATTCTGTCCGACCGAGTCAAGGTCGAGAGAAGACACTGCAGGCTAGGCCCGGAGGCTCGGAGAGAAAGGCCAGCATTAGGAAAAAGAGGGAAAAGCGGTTTTCTCTCTCTCTCTCTCTTTTTCTTTTTTGGTGCTGCCTGTTCCTTCAGCATGCCATCGGGACATTACATACATTACCAGGATTACAGACGCCATCAGCGATTACACTTTACTTACACTTTCATTGTATCCATTTATACAGCGGATTATATCTAACAATGGGTTATACTTTCAGTACACGCAGTGTGACCTCGCCTTCGGTTCAGCGCATTCCTACCCAGTGCCACTCCGTCCGGGGACAGGAGCTCATGTGATCAGAGAGCAGTTCCACCCCCTCATCGCCCCTGCCCCCACACGCTAACCTTTGGGCTGGACTGCTAACTCAAGTCTTCCACTGACCAGCCCTCAACACAACCCTCACCCCCCCCATTCCTCTCTGGTGAGTTTATTGTAAGACTGGCAACCCGAAGCGTCCCCACGGAGCCGGCCGCGGCCCACAGCCTCCATTTAATAAACCAACCGAAACGAAACAAAAAAAAAAACTAAAAACCAACAACCCCGTTCTGGAAAACAGAACCTTCCATCATTGGGCCAATCCAATTCCCATCGTCGCCCCGGGGGAGCCTGGCCATTAATTAGAGGGGCGGAATGTCGATATTAATTAGTGCCGGTTCCAGGGGGGACCGGAGCACTGTGACCTGGTGCGTGGCCCATGATGCATTGCGTTTCCGAATTTCCTCTAACGGGTGGGAAACGGGCCTTGGGAACGGGACCGGGAGCGACCCCCCCCCGCTCGCCGAATGAACCGGCTGCGATAACACTGTGCTTACACGGGCGCGACGCTCGAATCGCTGCTCCTGTTTTGGGCTGTTCATGACCCCCCCCCCAGGCGACGCTCCAGGCCCTCCACAGGGGGACACGACAAGTGGGTTGCAGGAGCCCTGAATTCAAGAGAGAGGAGAGAGACGAAGAGGAAGAGGGAGGGAGGAGGAGGGAGGGGAGAGGGAGGGGAGGAGGAGAGGAGGGAGAGGAGAGAGAGAGAGAGAGAGAGAGAGAGAGAGAGAGAGAGAGAGAGAGAGAGAGAGAGAGAGAGAGAGAGAGAGAGAGAGAGAGAGAGAGAGAGAGAGAGAGCGCTGAGCTGTCCCCATAGGTAGCTTTGCGGTCTTGTGGAATTTCTTTGAAACGTAATTTAGTTTTTTTTGAAAAGTGCTGAAGTGGGTAAATGTGTGGAAGTGTGGGAGCCGTTTTCTCCACAGAGTTTCAGACGGGATAAGTCAACAAAATTATGGCTCCAGTCACTTAACGGAAAAAAAAACAAGATGGAACCCAAAAAACATAATTAAAAAAAAAAACCAGCAAGGAAGGAAAGCACAAACATTTCTGAGGAGGGAGGGAGGGAGGGATCTCTGCCTCTCCCCCTTTACCTCTTCTCTCTCCTGATCTGTCAGCTTCTCGCTTTCTCCACCTCTCTCTCTCTCTTTAATCATCTCCATTGTGTGCGTTGTCGCCTTTGACGGCTCTGCGTCGGCAGCCAGCCGCCCGACTCCCCTGCACGAAACGAGCGACTGGCTGAGGCTGCTCTTGCAAGGGGCCATTTCCTGTCACCTGTTCCTGGAGGTCAGAGGTCAGAGAAGGAGTCCCCTCCCCTCCGCACCATGTCACTGATAGGCCGGCACTAAGGATGGCTTGTTTAATTTGGACAAGGGTGCGAGGGCATGTGGTCCGCGTGCAGGTAGCTGACAAGGCCCTCTCTGGGCTGTCCCAGGACCTCAGACCTAGACTTGAACCCCTCCCTCCTTATTGAAATTGGGAGCAGGGTGTGGGAGGCAGGAGGCACCTGTCCCGTCGCGATGGGCTCCCCTCGCAGCCCCCCCCCCCCCCGGCTCATTGGGGCAAACTTGGCCCGGGCACTGTGGGCCAGTCGCTCAGCTTCCCAAATATACAGTGGAGGCCTTGTGCAGTCGGGCCATCCGCACAAAGAGTAAATGGTAAATGGACTGCATTTATATAGCGCTTTTATCCAAAGCGCTTTACAATTGATGCCTCTCATTCGCCAGAGCAGTTAGGGGCTAGGGGTTAGGTGTCTTGCTCAAGGACACTTCGACATGCCCCGAGCGGGGTTTGAACCGGCAACCCTCCGACTGCCAGACAATCGGTCTTACCTCCTGAGCTATGTCGCCCCTAAGAGGAGCTCTGATACCAGGAAGTGTCCAGAGAGAGAGGGAGGGAGAGAGAGGGAGAGAAAGAGAGAGAGGGAGGGAGGGAGAGAGGGAGAGAGAGGGAGGGAGGGAGAGAGGGAGAGAGAGGGAGAGAGGGAGAGAGAGAGAGAGGAGAGAGGAGAGCGAGAGGGAGGGAGAGAGAGAGAGCGAGAGGGAGAGGGAGCGAGCGAGAGGGAGGGAGGGAGGGAGAGAGAGAGAGGGAGTCCCAGGGGGAGTGAGGGAAAAGGATGACCATTGTGACTGCCTCTTAATTAAAAACAACACTGTTGTTTTTTGTACTTCATTCCTGAAACAAAAGAGCATCTCAGTGTGATGGAGCTGGCCTGGCTCTAGAGAGAGAGAGAGAGAGAGAGAGATGGATGGTGGGATGTTGAGAGGGCACTGAAAGGAGAGAGAGAGAGAGAGAGGAGGAGGAGAAGAGACAGAGAGAGAGAGCTCTTATTTATGTGGCTGTCACACTTGAGATCTCACAGCCTGCATGAGAGGGGCGGTTGGTGCTGGGGTGGGGCGCTCTCTGTGCGTCTGAGTGAACTCCCGAATGTCCTGCTCTGAACCTCCTGGCCTCAAATCCCGCAATGCAGCATCTGTGAAGGACGGCACTGTGACTGCCCACCAGCGTCTGTGAAAGACAGGGGCTATCCCCCCCCCCCACACACAGCAGTGTCTGTGAAGGACACGCTGTGACTCCCCACAGCAGTGTCTGTGAAGAACAGGGGCTATTACCCCCCCCCCACAGCAGTGTCTGTGAAGAACAGGGGCATACCCCCCCCCCCCCACAGCAGTGTCTGTGAAGAACAGGGGCTATTACCCCAACAGCAGTGTCTGTGAAGGACACCGCTGTGGCTCCCCGGCCTGCCTGGTTTTTTAGGGGCCGCGAGCTTTGGGTGAGGATTAGCGGTGTCGTGATGTTCGGGAGCCTAGCTGACTGTTGTTTGCGTTAATACCGTTACCGCTCGGTCCTCTCAGCCAATCAGAGGCCGCCCGGCTGACTCATCGCTGCGGTAACGTCTCCTCTGCCGCTGTCCCGTAATCCTAAATAAAAAGAATAATAAAACGTGCTGGGAATAGGCGTGCTAATCTCCAGTTATCCTTGCATGCTCTCCGTAGCATTGTCAGTTGACGCAGAAGCTTGCTGTTTGCCTGTGATAGTCTGTTTATCGGTCTGTTCTTCGGGCCCACATAACTGTGGTTCCTAACCCCGATACTACTGTCCCTGTAGGTTTTCACTCCAACCCCAACAAAGCACACCTCGTTCAACAGCTGGAGATCTCGCTGAGCTGCTCATTGGTGGAGTCTGAGGTGCTCCGAATTGTGGTTGAAGTGTGAACCTAAGAGGACGGTTAGATCTTCAGGAACGGGGTTGGGAACCAGTGATTTAGGGAAATGGGGCGAGACCAGTGGGAGCCCGTGTAGTTAATGCACACAGCTGGGGTGGGCTGATGTCAATGCACTTCTTGTTTCCACCGGTTACCGAGACTCGATTAGCTTAACTGGCTGTGTACTACAGACTGTTTCCCCCGTAGACTTGGCTACGGTTTCCTTAAAGGGCACAAAAACAGTCTTCAGCTGTCAATCGTGAGCTTGCCGAGGAATGTAGCACAAAATAGTCAGATCACATGAATTTTTAAAGAATGTTTTTTACCAAGCCCTCTTTGCCTGTCCGTGGTGTGTGTCATCATTGGCCCCGCCCAGCCCAAATCAGCATGCCTCTCTGCCACCGTTTGACCCCCATCCCAGCACAAGGACTGTCCCCAGCGAGGGGTGCAGTTTGAGGTTTGGTAGGGGGTGAGTGGAGTCCTGTGATGAGCCCGTCCAGGTCAGGACGGGGGAGGGGGGCGCTGAGCTCAAAGTGTGTTTGCTCTCAGCGTGAGCATCAGACGGGCCCCTCACATCCACCGCCCTGTTAACCCAACGCTGCCCTCACATCCACCGCCCCTGTGTTAACCCAACACTGCCCAGTGTGTCTGCACACCTCCACACTCACCCTCTTACCTTTCCTCTCTTCTCTCTCTGTCTTTCACCTGTTACTTTTTACCCTTTCCATCCTGATTGTTCACTTTCATCTGTTTTCCTCTTTTTTCTCTCCTCTCCTCTCCCCTCCTCTCTTCTCCTCTCCTCTCCCTCTCCTCTTCTCTCCTCACCTCTCTTCTCTCATCTTCCTGTTGCTCTTGTTGACAGCAAGGGACACTGAGGAATGATGAATTTTATGTGTGCACACACTTATGCATACCACACCAACATGAGCACACACACGCACACACATACTCACGCACGCACACACACACACACTTACTCACGTGTGCCTGCGGTGTGGAGTAAAAACTTTGACTGAGGAGAAGCTGGGTGTGTTACAGAGGAGATATGCAGGCTTTCCTATCAGAAAACTGATAATATATTTCTCCAACCTAAAGTTCTCTCTCTGTTTCTTGTTCTCTCTCTTCCTTATTCTCTCTTCCTTATTTCTTTCTCTTTCGCTGCCCCTCCCTCTCTCATCTTTACCCGGCCGCGGTCCAGGAGTATAGATGTGCGGAATTCTCTGGGTTAGTTGGCATGGCGACAGTATCAGTGTTCTGTGATGCGGGCCCATAGGCTGTGCATGGGGCAGGCCTGCCTGTCTGATCTGATCGGGGCGTCCTGATGTCCTCTCTGCTTCCTCTGCGCGGTGCTGACTGCGGTTTGGGACCTGGAGCCCGGCCCGGGTTCGACAGGAGCCCGCGTCCCGCCCCCCCACCCCCCAGCCTGTCAGCGCTCTGATAAACGGTACAGCTCGTGGTCCCATTTTCGGACTGGCTTCCATTTGACCCTGATTCAGCCTGCTCAGGAATTTCACTGCGCAGCATTCACGGGCGCGCTTGTGTCAGCTGCAAATGCTGTGCCGCATGACCCCTGACCTTTGACCTCAGAGGCCAAATCAGGAATTGAGTCTTCTGGGTACCTGACTGATGCGGGAAGCAGCTGGGGAGAGAGACAGAGAGAGAGAGAGGAAGAGAGAGAGAGAGATCATCACTGGTGACAGTGGGGGGTCCTGGCATCCTCCCCCCCCCCCCCAGCTTCCTGTCCCGCTCGGGGCTGCCGAGGAGGAGCGGAGCGGGGTGCAGATCTCACCTCCCCGGCGCTGGAGGGTGCGGGGCGCGCTGAAAGGCCCCTTTCATCGCCCGCTTCTGCGCCATTGTCCCGCCGCGCTTGAAATGCTCGACATGGAGGCCCTGTTTTTCTTCGCAGGCCCGATGAAACGATCACCGCACAGTGGAGCGGGAGCTTTCCCACAGCCCGGGAGAATGGAGCTGGAGCCAACCCAGAGCGCTGCTTCACAGAGCCCAGAGCCTTTCTCAGGGATGAGTCTGTGCCTCTAGCCAGCATTGGGGGGGGGGGGGGGGGTGGTTTTGGATACGGTCCACGCGGCTTCCGTGCACCCTGAAGAACTTGGCCCAGTCGAATTCCTTGGCGGAAATTGAAGGAAGTCAGCTGCGATCCGGTCCTGGTTCAGAATCTCTCTCTCTCTCACTCTCTGTGTCTCTCTTTCTCTGTCTCTCTCTCTCTCTCTCCCTGTCTCTGTCTCTCCTCCTGCCAAAAACAGCGCTGGCGCTCTCTCTCTCTCTCTCTCTCTCGCCCCCGCGTTCGCCGGAAGAACACCGGAATCCATGTCCCCGTTGTCAGGTCCTGGTTTTACCCCTGCTACGGTCCTGCCCCCCCCCCCCCACCCCCAGAACAATGGGTCGTCCCAACCACGGCCTTTCCTCCCGTGAAGCCCACAGGACGTCCCGCTTGTAACAGGGATGTCCCTCCCCACGGGGTCGAGGGGTGAAGACACTCGATAGGCCTCTGTTTATTTTGGCCACCCCGGGTTCGCGTCTGGGACACATGGCGATCGTGAACCCCAGCCGCCATACTGTCGTGAGCGCTCTGAGAAAGAGAAAATAAAACGGATACAGAACAGCTTGCTGATGTACAATAGTTCAAGTTTGTTTTAATCATTAAAATTAATTGCGTTCTGGATCGCATCCATTAAAAAAAAAAACAAATATGAAGCTAAAATAAGAATTCTTCCGCCAAAGAATCAGGCCCAGAAATTTAAAGGGATTAAGGGACATCAGTGCTGTGGGCGGGGTTTCAGTTAGGGGCAGTGATGTCGACCCCCTGTTAGTGTCAGTTGGGGGTCAACACGAAGTGGCTTGACCACTGCCCAGGTGCAGTGGTGTGTAGGTGAAGGTGAAGAGCATTGTGGGAATTTGGACAGTGTTCACTGTATTATTTGGCTAGCAGTCTTATTTAAGAGCTTCCTCTGGCTAATTCTGGCTAGCTTCATTTCCTCACATTAACTTCAGAAAGGTTAGTCAGAGTGCAGTGTTCAGTGGCTATTGGGCAGTACATGTTTAATGTGTTTGTATGTTATGAGTATTAAAGTGCAGTTCAGGGTTGAGTGAGGGTAGAGTAATGTGGGGGTAGAGTAACAGTAATGTGCTATGGTGCAGTACAGGGTTGAGTGGGGGTTGAGTAATTGTAATGTGTTAAGGTGCAGTACAGGGTTGAGTGGGGGTTGAGTAATTGTAATGTGATAAGGTGCAGTACAGGGTTGAGTGGGGGTTGAATAATTGTAATGTTTTAAGGTGCAGTACAGGGTTGAGTGGGGGTTGAGTAATTGTAATGTATTAAGGTGCAGTACAGAGTTTAGTGGGGGATGAGTAATTGTAATGTGTTAAGGTGCAGTACAGGGTTGAGTGGGGGTTGAGTAATTGTAATGTATTAAGGTGCAGTACAGGGTTGAGTAATTGTAATGTGTTAAGGTGCAGTGCAGTGTTGAGTCTGGGGTTGATGCAGAGCAGTGAGTGCAGGAGCGATACTGGGATTCCCTTGCTCACGGCGCAGAGACCCATAATCCTCTTTGCTGTGACACACAGACCGAGTTCCCGTGACCCGGCGGGTCCTCTGGATCAGCGTGTCAGCGGTGTGGCGGTATTGGCGATAAGCCGCTCGGCCGCCCCGCGCCCGATGGCAGATGGAGCGTTTCGGCGCCCGCCATCTGGACTACCCCCCGGAACGCGACCGATGTGACGCACACACACGCCGTGTGGGCGCTCCCACGGCCGGCCGGCCCACGCTGAGCGTGCGCACGATTTCGGGACCGCCCCCCGCCCGCCCCCCCGGGGTTCTGTAACACTGTGACGTTAGCTGGGGCTGCCTGTCGTGTGATATTATTAACGGCTACGCGTTTGCTACCGTGCGGAGGGAGCGTTCGTGTGCACCGTGACTGCCGTTCGCAAAGTCGCGTGTGCGCTTTCTCTGCCGTGTGGTTGCGTGTGGTTGGGTGCGCGGGGGTGTCTGCACGCGTGCGTGCGTGCATATGTACGGGCATGCATGCATGCTAGAGCGCGTGTGTGTTGTTGGCAGTGAGCTATCTGGAAAAATGTGCGCAACTGGAGTGGGCGTTTTGGTGTGCATGTAGGACAGAAAGGCTTGCTGCTGTTTTCCCCCCCCCCCGCTACATTTTTTCTGTGTGCAGTGGAGAAACCGAGACGTTTAATTGGTTGGCTGGTCTTTTGTGACATCACAGTGTAGCCTCGTTCCCTGGATACAGGTTCAGATTTATCTTCGCCTTCTGCAGGGAGGTGCATGCATATATGGTAAAGAAGTCGCTGTGCTCGCCTCTCTCTGTTATTGGAAAGTATGTGGGCTCCTCCGTGGAAGCCTTGTGGCTGCAGGAGAAACCGAAGTAACTGGAGAAAGTATGATGAGGAAGAGGAACAGAGAGGGGGGTTGGGGGGGGGGGGGGGTTGTCCTGGGGGAGTCAGGGGAAAAAAGAATGACAGAGGGATAAGGAAAGTGAGGGGGGGGGGAGAGGGAGGGAGACAGAAACAGACACTTGAGCTTCGGTCTGGGGGAATGTGGTCTTGTTGTTTTTGTGGAGGTGGTGCTTCTCTCGCTCTCCTGTTGGGATCACAGTGGAGTGGTGCACTCTGGGAAATCCAGGCCCTCTGGTCAGGGTGCTGTTATAGTCGTTTGTGGGCCTCTTCCGAGCAATGATCCCTTCCTGTTTCTGCCAAAATGAAGACCCAAATTCTTCTCTCGGTTTGCCGTGGCATGTGACATGGGAGGCCAACCATGACAGATTCTTGAGAGGACACAACTGTTCTCCATTTTAAAAGGAGCGGACGTACACAAGTTCAATTCTGAGGTCAAAGGTCATTGGCTCGGTCTCTGGGGTAATGAATGGGCGGTCAGCATGGAATAACGAGGAATGTTAATCGAGTTACAACAGCCAGCGTTTTATTTTTCTTACTCCTTATTCTTCTCATATCAGCACGTAGCACTGTGACAGTTAAGTGCAGCATTGCTGTGTTGAAAGACACTATCTTCCACGCCTCAGTGGAGGTTATAAAAACACAGCATTAGTGTCAGCTTTCATGTACAGTGAAGTGTCATGCATCTCTGACCCTGAAGCTGGTCCTTTTTAGGCCGGGTTCAGAAGTGAAAGGTCATGGGTCAGGGTTCGTGGGTTAGAGTGGGGAGGCCAGCCGGACTGAGTTCAAGGTGTCTCCTTCCCCCCCCCCCCTTGTGGTGGGGACCCTTTGGAGGCTCCACCGGGGGCTGGTGTCCAACAGACAGAACCTCAGGAATGTCTGAAATGGTCGGCCCAGAACCACAGTTCCCCCGACCCGTCTACACTGTCAGCCAGCACCGAGGGGGGGGGGCAGGGGGGTGCAGAAGATGCTCAGTTGCCCCTTACGATTTATAGTGTGCAGTTTAGGCATTCAGCAAATGCTTTCAAACCAAAGGCGACTGCTTACAGTAAATGCATTTTACATGGCTCAACCCCCTCCCCCTTCCACCCCAGTGGAGCCGCCGTCTGTAAGGTCACAGTCTGAAGAGCTGTGTGCCACTGGACCTGTGGTTTTTAAGGCTTTAACCCCAGTTAGGGGTTTCAGAGGGGTCTAGGAGGCCTTGTCCCTCGGTCTGTAAGGTAGCAATCGGAGACCTGCAGTATGATGGGAGAAAGTTTTTAGGGGTTTGACTGGTTAGGGGCTTCGGAGAGGTGTAGGAGGCCTTGTCCCTCTGTCTGTCCATCCGGCTGGTTTTCCTGCGCTCTGTGTGGGGGGAGGTGCTGTGCAGGGAGGCAGCTGTGCCTCACACCTTAGCCTGTCTGACACCGGGAAAACACAGCTGTTATTCTCAGTCTCCGCACTTCGCTGCCATGTAGTAGCACCCAAACACGCAGATTTAACAATTAGCACAGTTAGCGAAAACTTTCAGTTCTCTTTTATCACCCCCCTTCTTTTTTTAGCGATAAAGCACCGGAATAATTCGGGAAAAGCTCTGAGTCATTCCAACGCTCGGATCATTGAGCGGGACGCGGGAGGGGATGGGCGGAACCCTGTGGAGGGCATCGCCAAAGCTGAGGGGGGGCTATTAATGGGAAGGAATCATCTCCATGGTAACACCGGGTGGCGAGGGGGAGGGCTCACGAGCGTGTTATAGAAACGCTGTGGGGATGTTGCACGATGAAGTCGCTGTTCCAGGCCAGGGTGTTCAGCTCCAGCCCCCCATTCCCACCTTCAGATTGCCTGCTTTTTTTTGACGGTTTTCCCGTTCCGATTCCCGGAAAAAGTCTCGGCGGATAGTTCTCGGGTTACGGGGTTCGCCAGGCGCGGGCGCGAGGCGATTCTCCGCCAGACACATTACCATCGATCGGGCGGTGCCAGCCGAGCCCTTAAAAACCAGGAAGCGGGTGTCCTTTTTCACCCCCGGCTGTCGCTGCTGCAGAACATCAATTAGGGGGCGGGGGGGGGGGGAGGACGAGCTGCTGTAAACCGCCCGTTAGTGGCCCGTAATAAATAGGAGTCTATTTTGGAAACGGTTTACATATTTGGGGCTTTAGGTAAGGAGAGCCAGCGGGCCGTCACCTCAGAACAGATACGGGGATGGGAGGGAAGCCAAGTGCTGAGTAAACTGTGTGAAGGAAGAGAGTGTGAATGACATTCTGGCTCTGCCTCTCCATGGCACCCCCAAACCCCACCCCCCTTTCCCGCTGCCACTGTTGGCCTGGCCTTGGGTAAGTCCACCTAGACCCTAATTTTGATGGTCTTTTCCAGTCGCTGCTTCCCAGCGATAACGAAAAACGGCAGCGGTAAGCAGGTGAGCGCCCCTTGAGGCCCGGACAGGACGCGCGGTGAGCGTCTGGCCGGGTGCGTGCAGAGATTCCCTTTGGCGGGTTTTCCTCTCTTTCTGTCGGATCAGCGGATTTTCCTCGTCCTGGTGGTCCTGGATAAATGGAAGCATCATCCCCCCTCCGGCCTCAGCCACCGGGAAACGGTGTCTGGAACCCCTGGAGGAACCCGGGTTCAAGGCTTATCCTGTATAGCGCGAACAGGAAGCCAGACGTCGTCTTCCTGTCTGAATATTGGGAGCCCTTGAGCTGTGAGGAGGGGACAGAAATGGTCCATAGGAGGAAATGTGTCCACTCACGTGTACGCATACCTGTTTGTTTGAATTGGCTGGCATTGCCTACCAGTCCAGTTTTTTTTGCACAGGCTGCCAATCCAGATCATATGTGCAGACTGCCAATCCAATTCATATGTGAAGACTGCCAATATACTTCATATATGCAGACTGCAATCAAGTTCATATGTGCAAACTGCCAATATAGTTCATGTCTACAAACTGCCAATATATTTCATTTGTGCAAACTGCCAGTCCAGTTAGTTTATGCATCAGTGACTGGTTACTGATGAGAAATATAGGTTGGGGGAAAACCTACACTGGCACTGAGCTCTGTTTGGAAAACCTATCACCAGTGGGTTGAAATGTCAACGCTGTGTATCAGGGGAGCGTAAATTTTCTGTACCTCGACCTTTCCACTGCACCTGTAAAAAAAAACAAAAAAAAAACAGAGCCTGAAAATGGCTGTCAGAACCATGCCAAGCACTTCAAAGGCCTCGCTGCTCTGAGTGAGGGCACACTGATATCAGCTGTGCAATCGCTTGTGACACAGGAATGAACTGCGCGACATGAAGTACATTACATTTACATTACAGGCATTTAGCAGACGCTCTTATCCAGAGTGACTTACACAGCTTTTTACATAGCATTTTACTGAGTTGCACCCTTGAGCAAGGTACTTAACCTGCATTGCTTCAGTATATATCCAGCTGTATATATACTGAAGCAATGCAGGTTAAGTACCTTGCTCAAGGGTGCAACTCAGTGTCCTTACCCGGGAATCGAACCTATGACCTTTCGGTTACAAGCCCAGTTCCTTTACCCACTGTGCTACACTCTGGGCTGGAGAGCTCCTTCAGTGCCCATTCAGCCTGGTTTCGCGGAAGCATCCGATTGGTGATTGGTCACATCTGGGGGATCTTGACCTGGACTTGTGGCCCAACTTGCGGGTCGTTTTGGGGGGTGAGGGCGGCTGGGGACGAGGGATGGGGTGGGGGGGTGGGGGACGGAGGATGACTCAGCACTTTTGAGAGGAGTGGGAGTTGGCCTCGCTAGTGCGATTGTCACTAAAGCATTTCCCCATAGAGGGCCTGAGAGGCAAAGGAAAGAGCAGATTTGCTGCATTTTTTGCTGATGAGGAGAGCCTGAGTCAGAGACATTGTCCCCCTGGCATAAACACTGTATCTTTCATGTTAGAGGCTAGCATGCCCTTAAAATCGCTTATCATAATAATCGCTACAATGTGTTATGACTTTAGCATCTGAGTTATAAGACTCTTATGCAGTTGTGAGTCTCTTGGACTCTCTATTTCACCATAAAGAGTTTCAAGAAGGAGGAGTTCATGTTTCTAGAACACTAGAAAGATTAGGATCACGTTTGTGCCAAAAACTTTTATCAGATGTAGGGAATGAACAAAAGCTGAAAGGAACATTCACAAAGAGCTCTGACCCCTGACCGCTGACCTCTGACCTCTGGCATAATGGTCTAAGTGACCATAGTTCATATGTCACCAGGCCCTCTATGGCTAGGAGTCCATGTTTAGGGGTCTCAGGGCTGGAAGATGGTGGA
This sequence comes from Anguilla rostrata, assembly GCF_018555375.3. Classification (NCBI taxonomy): domain Eukaryota; kingdom Metazoa; phylum Chordata; class Actinopteri; order Anguilliformes; family Anguillidae; genus Anguilla; species Anguilla rostrata. The sequence continues at coordinate 57,284,767 of NC_057937.1, forward strand.
ATCTGGTGACTTTCTGTTTCAGGGATTATTTCCAGCCAACTGAATGCAACAGTGAGGTTCAAGTCATGTAATAAGTAACATCCTCGACCTGCACACACACACACACACACACACACACACACACACACGCACACACACACACACGCAAACACATTCTGTGCTGGCTGGAGATGGTGCAGGCCGCAGCAGATATTAAAACAGGCTGAACGCACATTGTGCAGCAGCGCCGCATACAAGCAGAGGGAGAGAGAGGGGAAATAAGGGATAACCTTCTGTCAGAGTTCCAATAGGCTAAGATTAAGCAGAGAAAAGAGACATTGGTCTGTTTTGGGAGAACGCTGTGTTCAGATCCGCATCAAGCGTTGGGGGGGGAGGGGAGGGGAGGGGAGGCAGGGATAGAGGGAGCGTGAGAGGGAATGAGATTAAGAAATAGGAGGGGGGGGATGAAGCGAAAGACGGAAGGAGATGTGGCATTGAATCAGAAAGGGAGAGAAAGAGGGCTCAGAAAAGGGGAGAAAGAGAGAGAGAGAGAGAGAGACCGAGAGAGAAACAGGACATGCCAAGAATTTCTCATCAGCTAAATAGGCATGAGAAACGCTGCAGGGTCATAGAGCTTTGCTGTGGAAAGCGATGGGGTGGAGGGGACTGTGAGATGGGAGACATTCACCAAAGAAGAAGAAAACAAGATGGAGGGACTGTGGCAAGAAAGTAATGAGGCAGCATGGGAAACGAAGAGAAAGAGGTGGAAGGAGAAAGTGGCCGGGGTGGGGGGGGAGAGAGAAGAAAGAGAGAGAGAGAGAGAGAGAGAGAAGAAAACAGGAGGATTAGACTCCAAGGAGGGGAAAAATGATACAGGTCTATCGGAGCGATCAGATTTCACACACTGTGCTGTGGCTGTGCTGTCTCGGGCTCAGGGAACGGGTTGCGCTGTACAAGTCAGGGTCGAACCGAAAAATCTCTTATTTTTAACTTTCCCCGGCGTTGTTTGGGTAATGAAATCATGTCCCGTAAGTTGTTTTTGTAGTCTACTGTACGCAGGACCCACCGGCATCCCAGCCCTGAGGTCACTAAGATTCTATTAATACCGTGGCAGCCGTCCCAGTCCGAGGCCAGCCGGCTCCTTGGAAGTTGCTCAGTGTGATGGCCGGTGAGGGAATAGCGTTCTTTCTTTTGTCTGTTTTCTTTCTCTCTTTCTTTTGTCTGTAATGAAAAGCACATCTGGAGGGGCAGAGGCTCATGGGTATTTTTAACAGCAGGGCTGTCCATTACCAGGACGTTCCTAGAGCTGTAAATATCCGACCCCCCCCCCACACACACACACACTCCCTGCCCCCCCCCGGGACAGAGTTATTACGCCACACTAATTCAGTCCAGAGAGCGCCAGCGCTTTTTAAACACAGCTGACTCCAGCCGACGCAGCTCGACACGCGATTGGCTGAGCAGCCGAGCAGGCGCAAGGAATGCTCTGCGTGACTACAGTACCGTTCAAAGCTACGGTGGCCCGTTCCTGCTTGTGTGTTTTTCAGTACGTCACATCACTGGGGGGGGGGAGATGCTTAGAGTATTCCTAATATGTACAATATGGAGGAAAATGACAGGGGAAGCACATACGGGTCCTAAATATCGCACACCTGCCTGTTTGACCCGGTCTCCTGTGCGCAACTCTATCCCCAACCTTGACCTTATATCTGGTACCCTTGAATGTCCTGTTACCTGACTTTCTGGCTGTGCTCCAAACTGCACACTCGGGTTCTATCCAGAGCGGTGCGATTGGATCTATTGCGATCTAGATAGAACGCGAGTATGGAGTTTGGAACACAGCCTCCTGTCACCTTCCAAACTTGAAGAGGAAGTGAACAGGGTATCGATTTCACCCTGTCCTGTTTTTCCTGACGGGGTTTCAGTGAACGAGAGTCAAAAGGAGCCCCACCCCCCAATGTGCCAATCGTTACCCACAATCCTTTATAAGAAGCTGTCCCAAAGGGGAGATAGGAGGGAGGGAGGGAGGGAGGGAGGGAGGGGGAGGGGGAGGGGTGTGGTTTTGGTCTCCATTGCCAAAAAAAGATGCCTGATGTCATGCCAGACACAATCCTGAAATATCTTGCTTCATCATGCTCCTCTTCGCGAGCTATTTTTGAACCGTGCCGAAATAGTTTTAAGGTTTTCGTTGGCCTGACTGAGCAGGACCAGGGGCGCGTGCTGGCGTTAGGGGCGTGGTCGCCTGCCCGTGCTTAGATGGCACAAGGGCGGGGTCCTGACAACGTGTGTTCTAGAAGGTGCAGAGAGGAGGGGGGGTTATGTGGAGGGGGGGGGGGTTCCCTGGTGAAGTTCTTCTTGCTTTGAGTGAAATGTTGGCCGGTCGCCGATGACTCTGTGCCTCGGATAAAAGCCGGCCGTGGGACAGTGATGGAGGGGTGACCCAGTTTCACTGCTCCTGTGTTTGGAGGGGTGCAGCCCCCCCCCTCCCCCCCAATTCAGTAATTAATGGGAGTGAAGTAGAGCCTTGGCAGGTCTTCTCTGCTGGATTTTAGGCCCCTTGGTGGGGGTGGGATAGGTGTTGTTTTCCTGGGGTCTGTTGGGACCCTGTTGCCAGGGCGCTGGGGACTGGTTGGGGGGTGCTTTTCGGGATGGGTGGCCCCTCTGAGCAGCAGCGAATATTCTCCCCTCTCTTAATTGGGGACATTGTGGGGGTGCTGGGACGTTTTATGGCGACTTCACTAATTGGTCAGTCCCGGTCCTGTGACTGTGTCAGTGGCCCCGGAGCCAGGTTTGTGTGTGTGTGTGTGTGTGTGTGTGTGTGTGTTTGTATACGTGTGTGTGTGTGTGTGTGTGTTTCTACGCGTGTGTGTCTGAGATATGATGTTGGGATGTTATGGAGTAATGTGTTATGGTGGTTATGGTCTGACATGAGTTTGTGGGTGTGTGTGTATGTATGTCTGAGATGAGTTTGTTGGTATGTGTGTAGGTGTGTGTATGTAATATGCGTGATCTTGGGTATGTGTGTATGCATGTTTAAGATGTGAGTGTTTATGGGTACATGTCAAGATATGAGTATTTGTGGGTACGTGTGTATATGAGTCTGAGATATGAGTATTTGTGGGTACGTGTGTATATAAGTCTGAGATATGAGTGTTTGTGGGTACGTGTGTATATGAGTCTGAGATATGAGTATTTGTGTTTGTACATGTGCATGCACTCAAGCAGGAGCCAGACCTGTGTCATCCCAGCAGAGTATCGCAAACTGGCTGTGGCAATGCGCTGTTCTTTCCCTTATCACTCCAAACCTCGATCCCTTTCTCCTCACGACCTGTGTCTGTGACTGGCTCCAGTACGGAGTTACAGTGGTTCTGTATTCGACAAAGCCCTCTGATTCACTGCACAGCACAGAACAGAAAAAAATTGTTTTCCATGCTGATGGTTGTTGCTATTTTTATTAATGTGATCTCAGTGTGGGATAGACCAGCCAAGAGACAGCAGTGCATTAGGAAGCAGACTACTCAGGAGGCAGTGCGACGGAGGGTGCGTATTTGGGGGGGGGGGGGGGGTGATGTTATCGGAAAACATCCAACCCAAGTCCTTCCAGATGCCTGCCGCTGTGGTCTGTTCTGTCTGGCTGGGGGAACTAGATCCAGATGTGGGACGGCCCGTGGAGAGGGGGGCCGACCCATCCCCGGCCTTCCTAATCGGTCAGGACAGCTGAGGACAGGTAGCGCCTCAAAATCAACCTCGCCTCGTTGCCCCTGTCCCGCCCCCCATCTCTCTCTATGCTCTCATAGGTTCACATTATTCTTTAATTTACTTGGAACATTCCCTCAGATTTTTATTAACTGCTGTTTGTATTGAAGCAGTTAAAATTGTTAGACCCGCTTCAGGACACAGCAGCAGCACCGCGTTATTCTGGATTTGAACCCGCAGTCTACCTGAAGTTTACCTGGCAGACGTGAGGACGTGTGTTCGGTCTCCTGGAGGTGTGGCACAGTGTAAGGGGGCCTGTCCGTGCTTGAGCTAAGGGAATGGGGCGGGGTCCAGAGAAAGGGGTGGGGCTCTGGGGAAGGGGCGGAGCTCCGCATAAAGCTCCTCGGTTCACATCCAGTGACTGATGTGGGCGTTCCCTAGTGTTCCTGCCTGCAGTTAAGAGGCCAGGTGGGTGTGCTCGTCAGTGTGAGGCTTCTTCAGGAGGAGAAGAGCCATCTCACAGCACCTCCCCCCCCACCCTTCTGCCACTTCGGTCACCATGGCTACGCACACAGGGACCAGACAGCCTTGAGGTGGGGTGAGATGAGGAGAGAGAGAGAGAGCCAGGCAAGAAATGAAGGTGTGAAAGATCAAATACACACACACACATGCGCATACACACACACACACACACACACACACATAGACATACTCACACACATGCACACACATACAGTACACACACCTCATGTCGCTTGGCTTCGTAGGTAAGAAAGTGGAGCTGTAACTGATACTGTAGGTGACTACTGCCACACCCTTGCATAAGTACACTTAACCCCAGGCTCCTTCACTGCATGAGCAGCTGTACAAATGGAGAATATGTGACAGTCGAGCTGCGTGTGCTGAGGAAATGGACATAATGCTGCGTCATGCAGCAGCAGATCTCCGGCTCACCAGCCCACGGTCTTCAGTGTCGCTGACCGCACGGACGGTCCGGCACTGATCGTCTTATCGACCCGTAACAAGACACCATTCCAATATCAGGAGGAGATTGTTTCCGTTCATCGAGTTTCGAGAAGAGTACGTAATTAACGATTTGGATTTTTTTTTAAATATGAGGATAAAAATCCTCGAGAGCCCTTGTATGCCTTGATGTCCCTGTGGAGAAGCTCCATGGCAGCCCCCCAAAAACCCCGCCCCCCTCCCCTCTCCCATCCCCCCGCCACGACGGACAGATCGGGGGAGTTGGAATTAGAACTCGGGACGTTCCCAGGGGCTCAGTGATACACTCTCATCACACAGACCCCAAACTCCTCCTTACCCCTGACTGGAGTAAATATAGGAACCCCAGTCCCCAGCGCAGCAGGGAGGAGAGAGAGCTGCTCAGCCTTAACCTCAGAGCTCCTCACCACTGAGGCCTGACTGTGTGCTCTGTACTTCTGCTCTAATGCAGCAGACACACACACAGTAACACACACGCGTGCACACACACACACACACACCACACCACACACAACTGCACACACACACACACACACACACATGCATACACGCACTCACACACACACACACACACACACACATGCATACACGCACTCACACACACGCACGCGTGCATACACGCACTCACACACGCACGCGTGCACAGAAGCACACACACACACACACAGTAACACATGCACACACATACACAGACACACACATACACTAGCACACACACACACCCACACGCATTCACACACACACAGTCAAACAGACAGACAGTCTCACACACACACACACAGAGTAACAGACTGACATATAAACACACACACACAGACGTCAGAGAACAGTCTGTGCTCAGTGAGATGGGTAATGATATCCTGCATCTTCCAGGCTCTTGTGTTTCATTTACGTATTTTACTCATTTTTACTGTTGATTGAGACATCATTGCAGTCTTCCTCCCTCTCTCTCTTTCTCTCTCCCCCCCATACATGCTCTGTGAGCTCATTTGCGTATTTGTCTTATCGCTTTCATGGCATAATGTAATACTTTTTGAATATGAAAATATTTATTTGAAATGGATGAAATAACTCCATAACTGTAATAACACAGCATTCATAAGCATTAGGAGCTACTTTTTTAAATTTGTCCGACTCCATCTGCAATCAGATTATCAATGTGAATCATTTCTATTTGTGTAAGCGCTGGCGTCAGTGTCTTCCGGTAGGGGGGGGGGGGGTGGTAGCTGAGAACAGAAAAGCAATTTGTTCTGCATTTTTTTATGATTACAATTTTTGAACAAATATTTCTAGCCCTCGTTGGTTAGGATGGATGTTCAGGGGTAACTGTGTACCTCAGGTCTCATGTGGAATCTGTGCTGTGTTGTGTTGTGTTGTGTTGTGTTGTGTTGTGTTGTGTTGTGTTGTGTTGTGTTGTGTTGTGTTGTGCTGTGCTGTGCTGTGCTGTGCTGGGCTGGGCTGGGCTGGGCTAGGCTGGGCTGGGCTGGGCTGGGCTGTGCTCTGCTGTGCTGCGCTGCACCGGTGCCAGGCGGACAGCGATGCATGCTGGGAAGAGAGGAGAGCAGAGCGGCCCATGAATAATTCCGCTTTAACTTCGCCGCTGCAGTCTGGCGGGGAGGTGTGCGGCGGGTTGATCTCTCTCCGGGCGCGGGTGTCATCGTCACGGAGAGGCCCGCGCCGTGCGGGCCGGTAACCATGGAAACCCGAGCCCTGCCCGCACGCCTGACTTCCTCCCTCGCCCTCTTCCTCTTCCTCGGTGTCCCCATGCCGGACTCTGGGTCTCGCTTTCATTTCTGGTGCCTGCTGGGAATCCTTCCTTTGCCTCGCGCTCTTGGCCATTTCTCTCCTTCCTCACCCTCTTCATCCTCCTGCTCCTCTTCTTCTTCACACTTTCCTTGGC
>NC_057937.1:57296343-57303843 GCF_018555375.3 Anguilla rostrata
ATAGTCTAAGGCAATTCCCTCTGGCAAAATTCTAGGATGCACGTGAGTGGTCTGCTCATTTTGAGGCTTGAAATTCACTGGCGATCAGAGGGTTGTGGGATGAAATCCCAGGAGGAATGCTTAAGTCACTTTATGACAGAAATGTAGCATAATGGTTAGGGAACTGGGAGGTTGCAGGTTTGAGTCCCAGCTGTGGCACTGGTACTTAACATGGGCTTGGGTTCGTTAAATACAGCTGTGTAATGCTTGTATTTAAAAAAATAATCTGTGTAAGTCTGGATGGGAACTTCTGCTAAATGCCTAAACATACCGTGTATATAACAGAATGGCATCACCAGCATTGCCACGGTAACCGTGTGGCCCATTGCAGCACTTGATGGGAATCGGGCTGTATTTTTATTTTACAGGGCTGTATTTCCTTATAAGCCGTTTCAGGCACTTAATGGCTCGGCTCAGCTAAATCAGTTTTCTCCCGACTGGACCAATTTGGCGCCCCCTCCGCCGTCCGGAGAGGGTGTTATAGAGTGATTTAGGAGACGGCGGGAAGGGTCCCTGGATCGTGGCCCGGCGGGATTCTGCCGCGGCGCGGCGGCGCGCTGCAGTCGCTCGCTCGCGTGTGGGCGTGAGATGCAGGACGTCCGCTCTTTTTCCCCAGGAGCGCTCGCTCGCTCGGGCGTGGCGGAGCGTCGAACACGCGTAGCGCGTTTCTCCCGGTCGAGAGATCGCAGGACGTTTGGCGCTCGAGCTGCGCAGAGTTGCGCAGCGGCTTGTTTGGCCCAGGAAGGTCAGGAGGCCTCGCAGACGTTCGTTCGTGCCGAGGCGTTCCCGGGTAGTCATGGGATTGCGCGCGGCGAGCCGTTCCCGGGTCTCGATGATGAAAGCGTCGATGGATTTAGTGGCTGGGAGGCAGCCGAGGGACGGGAGACATTTTGTTTTGGTTTCTGGTGCCGCTGGGGAGTCTGTTTAGGCAACAGTTATAAACCGCCACTCTTAAATAACCGACAATCCCCAGCTCGGGTGTAAACATGACGTTATTTAAATACACCTAAAGCCTCCGAGGTTGCTGTGCTGGCAATGCTAATGCTAATGCTAATAGGTGAATGTTGAATGATTCTGCACTCTTGGGAAACTGAAGCTGAGTGTGAACAGATATGCAGCTCAGGGAAAAAAAAAGGAAATGTAGCGTTCTCACTTTCAGGTCAAAGACCAAGACTGTGTCTGTCTGCGGGACGGGGGTGGAGTGGGGAATTCAGTGGGGTTCAGTGTATGTATTTTGGGAAAGGGAGCGTGAGAAAAAGAGAGAAAGAGGGGTAATGTATGTTTGAGGGTTTGTGTGTGTGTGTGTGTGTGTATGTCTGTGTGTGTGTCTCTGTGTGTATGTGTATGTCTTTGTGAATGTGCGTTTGAGGTTTTGTGTGTGTGTGTGTGTTTGTATTTGTGTGTGTTTATGTTTATGGTAAGCTAGTCTATTCAGTCAGACTTACAGCAGGAATACCAAGCAGGGCTATACAATGGGGACTGGCTCCCTGGCCTTCACTATAGCCACACTGAAGACCCACCACCCCCCTATACCCCCCACCCCCCAGCCTCTGCAGAGGGAGCAGCAGCTCTGCTGATCTGACGGGTTGCCGTGAGGAGCGCGGGCGCAGAACCCTGGAGAGAGCGGGATTCTGAAATGGAACCCCGCGTCCTCCGAGATTCCGCTCCGCCCCGCCGGCCTTCCGCGGGAGCCCGAGCGTGGCGACGGGCCAGCCAGAGCCGGTCCCCCAGGAAACCGGGCTCCGCGTCGCCATGGCGACCCGGGCCCGGGCCGACGGAATCGACGGGCCGCCCGATTGACTGCGCTTTAGCGGCTCTCTGACGGCAGGGGCGGGGCGCCGCGCTGCCCCCTGGAGGCGCCTGGCTGCCGCTGCCAGGATTAGGCCACGCCCACTTACGCCCGCAAAACAGAGCCAAAATGGAGGCAGCGCCCTGTTTCTCTCTGCTCTCGGGGGGAAACCGTACGATACGCCACTGTCACCCACCCCACCCCCCTGCCCTCCCCACACTTTGTGTCACAGCAACGGTCGCATGGGAACAGCCAGAGACAGACACACACACCCGGGGGGGCCGGCCCCGCCCTCTCTCTGAGCAGCGCTCCCCTGCTGGAGTCTCCCTGGGTGTGTGGAGCCTGTGGTTTGGAAGCAGCTCAGAGTCACAGTGAGCCCAGGCCACACACGCGCAGGGCTGTCTCCCTGGGGGGGCCGCCACTGAGCGGAGTAGTGCATCGTGACTGTCCTCCCCCCACACCCCCCACACCCCCCCATCCCAGTCCTCCAGGGCCGTCGGCGCGTGTAGACAGGCTGTCCAGTGGGAGTCATCACAGCGAGGTGTCAGAACCGAGTCCTCTGGGATTGGAGCGGTCCGTCTGTGGCTCCGCTCCAAACCCCCCCTCCTGAGGGTCAGAGGACCGAGGCGCTCCTCCTCACAGGCCCTAAAAAAAGCCACGCCCACATCGCCTGTCACCCGCAGTGTGCCTGCACCCCTCCTTAAAGACCCGGTCCGCCCTGTACCTCCCCCCCCCCCCGCAGCGGTTCCTTTTAAAAAGGGAAATGGGTGGTGTGGGCCTGGGTGTGGCTGCTCCTGTTTGAATGTTCAAAATACGCACCTCCGTGTATGAAGATAGGCATCACGAATAGCATCTGAGAGCTAACGCCCAGCCCGCATGGGTGTGGACTTGGCATGTAAAATTAGACACTTTCCGCCCAATCTGCGAGAGGTCCCGTGGCTGTACGTGTCAGCAGTCACACCAAAACCAAACTGGCCTTTTCATCCAAAAGCGCTGCGAAGTGTTCGCACCAAATGCGTCACGTCAGCCAAATAGAGCGCGGCGGTTTTGGCTGAAGTGGGTCTGTCAGACGGCGCGCCCGTACGTCACTGGACCCGCGCGGTCCGTCTGACGCGTTCCTGGAGGGCCGGAGTGAGAGGAACAGCCAGACTGACCCGAGAGAGGTGCTAATGAGCTGCAGCATTTTATTAAGAGGCTCGGGCACAGTGAGAACCAGAATCCTTCTCTCTTTGCCTGTCTGTCTGTTTATCTATTTATCTATCATCACACACGCACACACGCACACCCACACACACTCTCTCTCACACACCCACACACACAACAACACACTTCTCACACACACACCACGCACATGCACACACACACAAACACACACATCATGCACACCACCACACTCACACACACACACACACACACACACACACACCTCTCTCCACAGCACACACCACACACTCACCTCCGCACCACACACACACACACACTCTCTCTCACACACGCACACACACACACACACACACACACTCTCTCTCTCTCACACACGCACACGCATACACACACACACACACACAGTCTGTTCCAGTATAGATGGTGGTAATGTGCATTGCGGTCACTGAAGTCATCGCTGAGTCTCAGGAAAAAAAATCAATAAAAGCCAATGAGGCTGAGTCACTGCAGGTGGCGTAGCATGAAGGTGCACCTCACCAAACTGGGCCGGGGCGGGGCCGGGGCGGGGCTAGGGTGAGGCAGGGGCGAGGTGTGGCCTGTGAAGGGGGAGCCATGAATTCGGTGGCTGCTTGAGTTGTAGCCCATGAATTTACAAAGCTCTGTCACGATGAATTTTGCTGTAAAACGGAGACTAGCCATGTGGTCGCTAGGCTAGCTGCTGGCCGGGATGGAGGCACAAGCAGGATTCTGTGGGAGGTACAGATGGTGCCCTCCAGGTCGGGGGGCGATGCTTCACGTTACTGGACGTCTGCGACTCTGAGGATGCTCTGGGGATTTCGCAATTTTTGTGAGGGTTTCTCGCTTGCACCCTTGGTACTGGCAGGATAGGAGCATCGCCGTGGTAACGGGGGGGAGGAGGGGGGGGGAGTGTGGAGAGAGTTGGGGTTCTCTGAGGACTGCTGTCTCCTCCGGGCGATTGGGTGGCGTGTGAAGTGCGAGCCGCACACAGATAAGGGCGGACGCAGTGCTGAGGACTCGGACCCGCTGCTGCTGCTGCAGGGGGAGAGGAGGAGACGCAATCATCAGCACTTCGCTGACGGGGGGGGGGGGGGGGGGCGCGGCAGACCGACAGCTGCAAAGCCTTCTGGGTAGTGCTGGACTGTGTGGGCAGATGCATCACTCGGAGACGGACAAATGTGCTGGTCAGAGGGAAATGCTGTGGGTGAGGATGCCCAGACAGACAGACAGACAGAGTGTGAGTCAGGATGCCCAGACAGGCAGACAGGCAGAGTGTGGGTGAGGATGCCCAGACAGACAGACAGACTGTGAGTGAGGATGCCCAGACAGACAGACAGACAGACTGTGAGTGAGGATGCCCAGACAGGCAGACAGACAGACTGTGAGTGAGGATGCCCAGACAGACAGACAGACAGACAGACTGTGACGCAGAAGGACGGGTTGTCAGAAAGAGCGTGTGAGTTACAGAGAGACCAACAGGAAAACAGGGAGATAGAGGGAGCCTGTGATACGCCCAGTAGACCCCCCACCACCCATCTCTCTCTCAGTCTCTCTCTCTGCCTCTCTTTCTATCTGTCTCTTAGTCGCTTTTTCTTTCTGTATCTCTCTCTCTCTCTCTCTCTCTCTCTCTACTCTGCTGTCTGCTGCTTCCTCTCACTCTTTTTATCTCTCTCTCTTTCCTCTCTCACTCTCTCTCGTCTCTCTCTCTCTCTCTCTCTGCCGCCTGGGTCTGCTCTGCTCAGGTTGGCGTGCGTGGGCCCCGTTGGCAGGTTGGGAGCCCCCCGTCACTCATTGTCCCGGGGAAGAATGGTGTTTGGGAAGGTGCGGCGCGGACAGGAAGGCCAAGGCGAGGGAGGCTGAATGAAGGGATATCCCACAGGGGGGGCTCCTCCTTTCCTCCCGGGCCGGGGCGGGGGGCGGAGAGGTGCAGCGGGGCACGGGGCGCGGGTGGGGGGGGGGGGGTCGTGTGTAAATCACACCACCTGACAGCTCAACCCACCCCCCCCCCATCTTTGCCTTTCATCCTGGAAGTGCAGTGCCCATGTGGGACTGTATGCAAATTGGTTAGGCAGGAGCCAGTGTTGTACCCGTACTGCCTGCCTCTGCGATATGGACAGAATTCATAATTAAAGTGATTGCTACTGGCCTGGGGTGCGGCGGGGGTTTGTGGGGGTATGATGGGGGGGGGGATAGGGGTGTTCCTTTGATCTGAGGATTTATGGAACGAATTCGTCCAGGGTCATGGCATGCCAGTAAATATCCATAGCCCGTGCTCGTAATATTTCTGTGCACGCGCTCTGTAAAAGAAAAAAAGAAACAAAATGAACGCAGTCCTCCCTCTTTGAGAGGGACCTGCCAAATTTCCCTCTTCCCCAGCGTGGCCCGGCGTGTCCCGCGTCCCCCTCAATCACCGGAGGCGTTTCCCCCCCCCCCAACCCCGATCCTGAGTAAGCGAATGTGCGGAGAGATAACTGTCGTTATCTGCGCGTTAGCGGATTAGCGGGCGGAATTCAAATGAGATGTTAATGAGAGGGTGGAAGGGGGGGGAAAAAAACAAACAACAAAAAAAAAAAAACGAAACACGGTGTGGAGCTACACGGGCTCTGCTCGTTAGAGTCTTCTCTCTCTCTCTCCTCTCTCTCTCTCTCCTCTCTCTCTCTCTCTCTCTCTCTCTCTCTCTCTCTCAGCCTGTAATTCCCAGGTGAGGGAGGGGGGTCGTTAGGAAGCCACGATGACTGGCGGCGGCAGCGCTAACGTGCTAGCGCGCGGCGTAATGAGAAGGGCTGAGGCGACTGTAATGCCCGCTCTGGTGTGTGTGTGTGTGTGTGTGGCCGTCGTCACCGTGCCGGGGTCGTTTGTTTAGTCTCTCCCTTCGCCCGTCTCTCAGCTCCTGTCTGTCTGTCTGGGGAGGAAAAAGAAAAAGAAAAAAGGAAAGGTGCTGGAAGCTTCCGTGGCCGGGCGCTGGAGTCCCGCGGTCTGAAGCCTTGCAGTTCGCCCTCACTGCTGTCCCTCCCGCTTGCGTCTAACGTAGAACCCCCGTCCCGAGGAGCAGGTCTTGATTAGAAGCACAGTGAGCTCCCCCCCACCCCCAATATGGCTAATGAGGCTGTCTCTCCCTCTCTTCAAAGCTCTGTCTGAACCCCCCCCAGTATGACGCTGGTGAAGCTGAGCTTTACGGCCGCTTCCTGGACTTTATGGCTCCGTGTGCTGTGAGCGGATTTCACTGCAGAACCACGGGGCGCGAGCCACTCCAGCAGAATCACACCGTGACACCGGCGTCAGCGCACCCTGTTCTCCTTGTGTGTGTGTGTGTGCGTGTGTGTGTGTGTGTGTGCGTGTGTGTATGTGTGTGTGTGTGTGGGTGGTGTGTGTGTGGGTGGTGTGTCTTTTTGTGAGTTTATACGTTTTTCACCATACTGAAAACATATGCGCGTGTACACAAAATTCGCATTGGAGGTCTTTTTCGCAGGAAATAGTTTTGGCATAACGTACGACAGCGTTTAACGTCAAAGCAAAAATTACGATGTATACACTGCTGTCTACATTGTTCTACTGCTGATAACTTTCTCTGTAATAATAATATTAATAATACACTATATGACCGTAAGTATCTGGACATGCCTTGGTCTGGGGCTGTTTTTCATGGTTTGTGCTAGGCCCCTTAGTTCCTGTGAGGGCAAATGTTAATGCTACTGTATTCTAGATGTTTCTGTGCTTCCCCAAAAGTTTGGGGAAGGGCCTTTTCTGGTTCAGCATGACAGTGCCCCTCGGCACACAGCGGGGTCCATACAGAAGTGATTTTGTCGAGAACGGTGTGACCTGCACGGAAACCTGACCTCAACCCCATTCAACACCTCAACCCCAGTCTTCGAGCCAGGCCTAATCGCCCAATCCGTGCCCAGCCTCACTAATGCTCTTCCAGCTGAATGGAAACAAATCCCTGCAGCCATGCTCCAACATCCAGTATAAAGCCTTCCCAGAAGAGTGGATGCCCATAATTTTGGATGAGATGTTGGATGTCTGGTGTCAACATACTTTTGGCCATGTAGTGTAATACTATAATAATAATAGTAGTAGTAATAATACAGTGGATCTTTTGACTCTTGCTTTCCCTCTCTCTTGTTCTCTCTCTCTCTCTCTCTTTCTCTCTTGTTCTCTCTCTCTCTCTCTCCCCCTTGTTCTCTCTCTCCTGTCTGGCTGCTGGGTCTATGGAGCTGGCTGGTGTAGATCTATTTGTGCCTCTGTGCAGCCCTTATCTGCAGGAAATGCATGTCTCGGTGCCTTGGAAGCGACAGCTAGCGGCAGCGGTTAGCGGTTAGCTGCCTATCGGGGCAGATGAAAATGGAAGGTCTGGGTGTGTGAGCCTGACTGGAGACAGCGCAGAGTTTAACCCTCCACCCTGTGTGTGTGTGTGTGTGTGTGAGAGTGTGTGTGTGTGGTGCCGCGCTGTGTGTGTTGTGGTGTGTGGTGTGTGTTGGTGTGTGTGTGTG